>NC_142093.1:28342376-28494299 GCF_054644295.1 Miniopterus natalensis
TAGATATTGTCAAAAATGGGTTTCTCTGGTGATATCTTTTTTAGTCTCCTTGTTTCCCTGACTACAGGTTGAGAATGATGAAAAGCCTCTGGGTGTTTTTTTAGTAGATCTTTCTCCACTGAGCTTGGTGGCTGAATGACTATTCTCCTAGTCCTGATTCAAAGACTATGGTATTAATTGTATCATTCATCACTTGCAACTGAATCTCAGAATATGTTTGCATAAAACACCACCCTGCCCTAGAATTTAAGATCCTTTTCACTGCATCAAGTTCAAGCTCCTCTCTTGCTTTCTTGGGCTGAGGTTGCCCCACCCATCTCTGCCCAGACCTTCCTCTGCTACCTCTGTTCCAGACCCAGGTGATATTTCTGACCTTCATGCCTTTGTTCATGCTGGTTCTAAGGTGAGATTCCAATCCAATTACTAACTAAATTACTATGTAATTTTGAGCAAGTTGTTAAAATTCTTCATTCACCATAAAGAAGCTCTATTGATCACTGGAGCTACCATTTACTGCCCTAAGTATTTTATGCATGTTTTCTCAAATCCTCCTAACATGCATCAAAAGGGATATTGTTCCCATTGTACAGATGAAGAAACCAAGACTGAGAGAGGCTAAGTAAATTTCCCAAAGGTACACAGCTAGTGAGAAGCAAAGGACTTAGAACCTGTGAAAAGAAAACATGTATTCCTCTACTTCTCTACTCACTTCTGTGACAGATATGTGGGGTTTTCTCCCACACCTGCCAATCTCCAAAACCAGCTGGGCATCCTTCAGTTGGATCTAGTTCTGACAGTAGACTTGGAATCGGCATTTGGCTCCCACAAGGTGAGGGCTCTGTTCCACAAGACTCCCCCATACTTTGGGTGCCAACTGCACATCCCAGGTTGTCATCCACACTTCTGACTGGCTATAAATCAGGGTTTCCATGACGCCCTCCTTGGGTTCAATAATTTGCTAGAATTGCTCACAGAACTCAGGGAAACACATTTACCAGTTTATTATATTATAAAGGATATAATAAAGGGTATAAACAGCCAATGAAGAGATGCACAGGGCAAGGTCCTGAAAGGTCCCAAGCACAGGAGTTTCTGTTCCCATGAAGTTGGGGTGCAACACTATCCTGGTATGTGGATGTGTTCACCAACCAGGGAGCTCTCCGGTCCCCAGACCATATGGATTTTTATGGGGGCTTCATTATGTGGGCATGATTGGCGATTAACTCAACCTCCAGAACCTCTCCCCTCACTGGAGGCTGCTTTTATTGTTCTTTACCACATAAGATAATTATTTGCATAAATGTTTTTTGTTCTAGTCTACAAGTTACCTTCCTTTTTTAAGTAAACATCAAATGTGTGATTAGAGTATCCTTGGTAGTATGAGTTTTGCTAGAATATCTCAATTAATTCTCACAATAACCCTATAAAGCTGATTCTATTATTTTTCTGATTTTTCAGATGTGGAATCTGAGATAGAGCGGTTAAGTGACTTGCTCAAGATCACATAGCCCAGAAGAGGCAAAGCTGGTAAGTGTTCTGATCCTCAAATTCAAGCACTTAACTGCTCTGATCTGCTCCCTCTTGTGATCCTGTATCCCATGCAGCACCCAGCAAAGTCTCCTGCATACAGTTGTTTAATTAATGCCTGTGACTGCATGAATAAGTGAATGAACAAATGGTAGCATGTTATGAGGGGAAATGTCATGAAAGTTCACAAATAATCAAAATACTCTGTTGTCCCGTAATATTTTTTCCTCTTACAAATGCCCCTTTCTACTTGTATGCATCTGAACTTTAGGGTGTTAGTGGCGAGGACATATAAAGAGATTCATTCACTGGATGAAAAGCATGCTTAGGGAATTCTTCATAATGGCTGTATTTTCAGAAAAAGAGCTACAAGTGCTTCAGGACATCAAACAAATTCAGGACTTCTCTGAGGAGCCGACTCATTAAGGCAAGCTGCTGAAATCCACAGGCACCTTCTAAGGAGAGGACAGTCACTACTGTACCGAGGGTGTCCATCTCACCAGAAACCTGCATTCACTCAGAGGGGCTGGCCTGGAACCTCGGCAGCATGACAAAGGCCGAATTGTTCACTGCAGAACAACACGATAGTGCAGTTGAAAGAGTGGGTGCCCTGTGTACTGATGGAAAAAGGCATTAAATGAGTCCCTGGCACCACCACAACAGGTCAGCCTTAACAAAGATGGGGACAGAACTCTCTGCCAAAAAAACGGTCTCAGCAAGCTTGCTCTATGAGTGAAAACTCTATCAGATTTAAACTAAGAACAGCTAAAGTTCCAAAATATGCAGCCAGGGCACCATGGGAAAAAGAAGACTATCCCTTCCTAGGGAGGGTAGATAAGGAATGAATAGTCCCCAACTCTTTTCATGAAAGCAAAGCCTAGGTCTTCCTTTCTAACTTGTTCAGAAAGGCATTAGCTTCAAGTCACCACCCTGTTTCCACCTCAAGTTCACACCTATGTCTCTTCCAATTCCCTCAAAGGAGAGCACAAACTTTCCATACTGCAAACTTTTTTTTTTTTTCTGAAGTGAAAATTATTGAATGTGGTTAGCTTTGGGGAGAGGAAGCAGGATTGGAGCAGAAGAAGGGAGACATTTTTTGTCCCTTTTTTACCATGTGTACTTATTAATTTCATTTTTATAATGTTAATCAGAGCGAGGGCTGACCATTTGTGTCTTAATTTTTTATGATTCTGTTTCAAAAGAAATCAAATATTTTTTTAAATACAAACCTCTGCCTTAAAACAATACTTATTGTTCCTGTAAACAAAGCCTTGCTTGTCAGAGAAAAGTGCATTCAAGTGTGTGTTCCTTGGAACAGAGTATTACAGAACACCTTCACTGAACAGGAAAAATAGGGGGTAATTGAAGGGTTTTGATTTTAGTATTGCTTAACATGGTATACCCATATACTATTCTTATATATAGATTCATGGTTTCCAACTCAGGGTGATTCCCACCCCCAGAGGACATCTGGCAATGTCCAGAAGCATTTTTGATCATCATGACTTGGGGGGGGGGGTGTCCTGCTGGCATCTAGTGGCCAGAGGCCAGGGAGGCTGCTAAATATCCCACAGGACAATTCCCACAACAAACAATTACCTGGTCCAAAATGCCAACAGTGCCCAAGTTCAGGAACCCTGATATAGGTATGATGATTCCATTGTAAATATATAGAAATTCACCCTAAAGTTGTGCTCATGGAATTACTGATGAGATGGGGGAGAGAGGGGATCATGTCTTCATTGTCTGAATGACACACCTAGTGTGAGATTGGTCAGATTTGGGGACAGCTGTTTGTGTTCGTTCTTCCTGGTCATACAAGGCACTGGATAAATGCTCTGAAATAGAATTGAATCTATCCTTTATTCTTTGCTCATTTTTTTAAACAAATATATGTTGAATCCCTGCTATGCTATCAGGTGAACACAGCTTTTAAGAGAAATCACTCTTCAATTATGAGCACATCTATTCTTAATAAAAAAGAGAAGTAACTAGGCCATGTCTGAGTATTACAATCAATAGTTTGGCCAGGAAATGTCTCTGGAGATCTGATATGAAATGAGAATGAAACTGAAATGTTTAGATATCTTACATACTAAACCTGCATACAATTAATTTAGGCCTGGCTGATTTTGGTGTTGCAGTCATTATAAATAAACTCCTATCCCTTTGGGAAACCAGGTCCACATAGCACATCAATACAGGGGGCTATAGGAGGCTAAACAAACCAAGTAAGAATTTAGGCCTGAGACATGGCCGGCAAGAGCTTCTGATACTTTCACTTTATATTTCTAACTGGTCCCCACCCTAACCAGTTGTCTCCAGACAGGCAGTGCTCTTCAACTTCCCTCCACAGCTAGAATAGCCGGAAGGACATGAGTGTGTAGTCCCAGGGGTTGGGCCTGGCTCCTCACTCTGAATGGAGTCATTAGGGAAGTTCCAGAACTTTCCCTACCTAAGCAATCATTAATCCACACTTAATTCTTCCCCATTGAAGTAAGCCTCATAAAAATAGTCTCCCTTAAATGTAAAGAAACCACAGCAGGATGAATTCTCTCAGAAGTTATAATGATTGTAGCATTACTGACCCATGAACAATTGAATTATTTGAATTAGTGCCTAAGAACACAAAAGAAGCCCCTGTACTTTTTCACAAATCCCTGTGGAATTTCCCATTCCAACAAAAGCAAGTTACACTTTTTTAAAAAAATTAGTAAGAGCAGCATTTCCAACCACCAGTGTAATCACTTGATAAGCCTTTCTGTTGATTATAATTCAGAAAAAAAAAATTCTAATGAAAAAGAAAAATGCAGCTACAAAGTACTAAGATCAGAAAGATATATTTGCAAAAATTATATTGCAAATGTAATTCTCTGCAGTTTTTGGTTGCCTTCAAGGAACACTTTAAGTTGGAAGAGCAGCACTGATGTCAACTCAACTGAGCCCAAACCAAAGGTGAGCCAGGATTAGCAAAGCCCACTGAACTGAGGTCAGAGTAGGTCCAGCCTGACCTCCTGCTAAGCAGGAGTCTTAGTACGATTCTGTCTCAGGCGGTCCTGGCTGTGACTGCCTCTGGTTGACCCTAACCTCCCACCCTCAATAGTGCTTAGCTTAGAGCCCACCTCCAGTTCTAAAGGTGACCAAAGCCCTGGTCAGAGCCTACAGCCTACTGTCAGTCTCAGGGTACAGGATGCCCTGATCTGGCCTGGAAATAGCCCAGACCCTTTGGGGCTGTAGCAGTGGATGCTGGGTCCAGGACCAGCCAAGGAGTCCCAGATCAATCCCACAGCTACTCAAATCCAAGAGCTTTGACTGGAACCAGAAAAATTATGGGAATGCAGCAAACCACTGCCTACCTTCATCAGCCCCGGGTCCATCACAATAGGTGTTCAGAACCTCTGGCCCTATGTAATCAATCAAGACAGACAACTTCTACTAAGAACTAAAAACTTGGACAGGCTGTCTGGCCTTAAATCATGCCTTGGTCACTTTGGAACTATGGAACGAGTTAAACCTCAGCATGCTCCTTGACTTTAACTCATTCCAGTTTCTCCAATGAGAACAAAGATAACAGAAGTTACCCACCCGCCGCGCAGCTCACTCCATGCTGGGCTAAGCGATGTGTTTTCGCCCTTCCCTCAGAATTCCCTTTCACTTATAGGTTTAACGCAAACGCTGTTTTTGTTAAATGATGGCACACATATTTCCTTTAGTTAATTTACTATGTGTTGGGCAGTGTCCTAAGTGCTTTATAAACACGAGTGTATTTATATATGTACATATATATGTACACCTACCACAAATTGTATACAGGATGGGATTGCACAAATTCCAACAAGGGGTCAAAGTTTTTTTAATATTTTTTTGCTAAAGTAATGTGTTCCAATTTTAAGATAAAGTTTCTTACAGAAAAAGTAAATCCTCTTGCCCCCTTCCAGATCCATCCGCCTGCGCAAACACCACGGTTTAGAGAGTGGCAGAAGCCTCCTGAGCAGAGCACGATAAAAAGGTCTTTAAAGAAACCCAAATCTCAAAGCAAACAAGTAGCATGAGATAAACAACATTTTTTCAAGTAAAGAAAAAACTAAGAGATGAAGTGGGCCGCAACGAAGGAAGAGGCTCATGAAAAAGGCTTGTGGAAGAGGCAAATAGCGCAGCTGTCGCTGAATTTTTAATTAACTCTGTTGCGGTGGGAATGGGGGAGAGCCAACCATCAGTCAGCGCGGACCTGGCGGATGGGTAGCGGGGACAGTGTGAGACTTCAGGCCTTCCAGAATTGGTTAGTGAGTTTCTAATGGTAAAATAGGGATGGAGAGCACCTAGCACTTCCTTTCAGCAGACATTTCCTTTTAAAAGTTGAGTCACATGTCCTTTTGAAAACAGTCCAGTCACCTTCTGTTCATGTACCCCAAGGGTCCCCGGGATTGCATCTGAGCAGACTACCAATGCAAAAGGGAAACCTGGGAACAGTTTGTCCTCTGAGACCCAGCATTTTCCAAGAACCTCTGTTCTCCGGGGAAGTGTGCAGGAGACATTTAACCCCACCTCCAGGAAGGTTTCAAAGCAAAGGGAAGCGCACAGGTGCCCTGGAGAATGGGACCTGGGGTGGTCAGCACCAAAGGGGTCTTTTGTGGAGCCAAAATGCACATAACATAGTGGAGAAGATTCTGAGTAGAGGGATTAACTGGAAATTAGAGAGGGGAGTATCAGGACAGACATGTGCTGTAAATCCTCCAGGATCACCACTGCAGCCCGCAGAAAGAGGAAGGCTTCAGCCTTCAGGGACCACTCTTCCAGCTGCAAAATGTTACAGACTGAGTGTCTTTGTCTTCCAAGGAGACCAAAACAAGATCAAATAATGGAGGGGGTGGGGAGTGGGCATACAGACTCCTTAGCTCCTTGAACTTAATGTTGCATGTGATTTGAAAGCTTTGTTGTATCACAGAGTAATCAGTCTCTTGGCCTTTTAAAAATACATGCGTTGTTATTTCACATCTTCGTAAAGAACTCTTAACCACTCCCCATAGCTAATTAATAATTCTCAGTCAATTCTCAGGTGTTTTGACTTAAAGTTCAAAGTGTTGGAAATAATCATGGGACATGATTCAGAGGGTGTTTGTCTAGCAGGGGTGGGGAACCTTCTTTCTGCCAAGGGCCATTTGGATATTTATAACATCATTCGAGGGCCATACAAAATTATCAACTTTAAAATTAGCCTGCTATCTTTGGTCAAACATTTAATTAAGTCACCCTTAATGTGATGGCTGGAACTGCTTCTCTTTGGCGAGGCCTTGGCAGAGGCAGACCAAATGATTTCCTGAACCATATATGCCCCCAGGTCTAAAGCAATGGTTCAGCACCCTGGCTGCACATTAAAATCACCTGGAGAGATTTAAAATATTGATACCTGGAATCCACCCTCAAAATTCTGATTTAATTGTTCTGGGGAAAGGCCAGGTGATTTGAATGTGCAATAGCAACGAGAGGTCTCTGATCATTGGGATCCTAATCCCTTCCTTAATAACCACCCCTTTCTATGAGGTACACAGAGAAGAAAACAAAACAACCCTTGGTCAGGAGCTTCGGCCCCCAATCTCACTGCAGCACAGTAGTGAGCTAGGCTGGACCTAATGAAGAATGCTGTTGCATGTACCCGAACAGCCGAAACCAAAGCGAAACGAAAAGCTAACTCCCCCGTCCATCCCCAACTCCAAACCCAAGCCTCAGTTGTTGCCACTCCAACAAGAGGGGCAGCCACGTGGACATATTTGCAACTCATATTTCCAACCAAGAAAGAATGAGTCTCCCAAAACAGAAGGAAATACAAGTCAACAAGAAAAAGGCAACAACCAATGGAAAAATGAGCAAAGGATATAAATAGTTAATAAAGGAGAAGACTCTAAAGACCAATAAACATGAAAAGATCCCCAACTTCTCCAGCAATCAGGGAGACGCCAATTGTAATCACAAATGAGATAGATACCATTTCACACTTATCACAAGGATTAAAATCCAAAAGTTTGGAAATACCAAGAGTTAGCAAGGATGTTGAGCAATAATTTCTCTGATATATTACAGATGGGCTATAAATTTACACAACCACTTAGAAGAGCAGTTTTGCAATATATGCCAAAAAGTGTGCATCCCCTCTGAGGATTTGATTTCCCCTTCAGGTATTTAAAGCTCAGACAGGTACAGAAGGAGATATACACAGGGTGTTCATTGCAGCATTGTTTGTAATGGGAATAGGTTGGAAGGGTTAATATCCTCCAACAGTGGAACAGCTAATTGTGGTTTCACCACCATACAATGAAATCATATACTCAGTTAGTTAAAATGCATAAAAAACAGCAGCTACATATTCCAACACAGATTAATCTAAAACATAATGCTGAACGAGAAGTGCAAGTTACAAAAGTCATTTTCAGTATATCTTTTATGTAAAACACATAAACAAATATGTAGAATTATAAAAACAACAGGAAAAATGCACATGAACAGTAAGTTATTACCTTTGGGAAGAGGTAATATCTCCACAGTTGAGACTGGGAAGGCATATCAACTGCAACGGAAATGTTTTCTTTCCTTCCTTCCGTCTTTCCTCCCTCCCTCCCTCCTTCCTTCCTTCCTCCAGCCTTCCTTCTGGTTTTTCTGTTGTTTTTTTATCTGAAGCACATGTAGCCAAATATTAACAATTTAAAAACCTGGGTATAGGTCAACATATGCTCTTATATTTTTATCTTTATCTTACTGTACATCTGAAATACTAATTAACTTCTTAAAAACTTTGTAAGAGAAAAGAAAAAAGCCATGAGCATCTCTTTCAGTAGGTAATTGGATGTGTTTTCTCTCGCTTTAATACTGAGATTGCAAATAGCTGAGGTGCAGCCTGCTGCTGGGCCAGGATGCACTTGCTGATGGGGCGGAGACTTCAGAGGCCCAGGTTACCCGTCCACAGTCATCAACTACTTCAGGCTCCTGCAGCAGCATCAATGTGCGTTCATTAACTCCGATTTGTTACTCTGACTTTCAGAGTAACACACAAACCCTGGAGTGAAGAAATCTCTTTACTTATATAATTGGTGTTTTATGTGGGATAACTATTTGAGTTATATTTAACCAACATTTGATGTGTTTCAAATGCTCTGGCCCCTATAAAAGATCAGGTTATGAGTCATTCATGAGCAAGTCAAGGGAAAATTGGAAGCAGCTGGGGAGCCAGTGCTGCGGGGCATCTGCTGGACGAGAAAACCGAGAGGAGAGAGGCAGTGGGCTGGTCAGAGCCTGCAGCTTTGTCATTGCTGGGGACATGGCCTTGGTCTCTTGAATCCCTGCCCAGTGTTTGGGGACCCCAGGCTGCCAAGGTGTTCCTTTTTATGGGCAGATGAAACATCCTCTGGGGAGAAAACTAAAAAAAGTTGAAGCTTTTTTGCCCATCTCTTTTTCTCTATATGGCACTGTTTCATTTCTAAAAATTATAGAAACTATGCTATTACACATTTAGGTAACCAGTTTATTTAAGAAGCCTCAACTCTAAGAAAGAAATATAAGAAAATGGCATTACATATTTTTTTTAATCACTGCTTTCAATCATGTCTTGTCAAACCATCCTTTCCATCCCTCGGTGTCATTTTAGGTAGATTTGATGTCTCTTGGGTTACTTTTAGTTAACAAAATTTGTCCAATCATATCTCATAAGGGATTCAAATCTCTTCTGGCCTTCTCCAGAGTAGGCTTGGAGTGTGTGTGCATGTGTGTTTGGTGGAGGGGATGGGACCTGCCAGCCCCTTGATTCTCAGGAAGTTGTGACGGGGGAGGCTCCGGAAATCTGCTTCTGTGGCTTGTGATCCTCTGTTAGGGACGGGGAGGGGGGTCACCAGTATCACACTGTTTTGTTGTGATTCTCTCTGAAACTGGAGGCCTCTGTTAATTTCAAAGCCCATATAGTGTCTGGGCCAATTAAAAACAGGTGCCCCAGGGAACCCTCTGGAGTGGTGGGAATATTTTATACCTTGTGCTGCTCTCCCCTAAGGCATCAACAGGAATAGCCCAGGCTCTTCAGCCAAGCCCCTCAAGGCCAAGGGTACACACACATGGATTTTCCAGGCTCTGCTGACATCCAAGCATACAGGGCACCTGGACACCTTCCCTGATTCAGCGTAGCTGCAAGGAGGTTGAGTAGTTCACAGACTCAGTTAAGGCCTTGCTTTTACTATGAGAGGAATCTGTTTTATTTTATTAAACCAAGATGCCTTTGAATCCCAATGAATAATTTATCAGTAACTGCATCAATGTTCTTCAGTGGGGGAGCTAGGCAAAGAAGGAAAAGGAACAATGGGCCTCGCCCATCCAGGTGGTGGTGCCTACAGGTGAGAAAGGAGGCATTCAGAGCATTCACTCAACAGCTATTTTGTTTGGTTGGAGGGAGGAAGGAAAAGAGTACAAGGAAGTAAAAATGACTGTTCTAACAAAAGAGCTTTTTTTAAAGAAAGAAGGTCATGGCCCTGGCGGGTGGCTCAGTTGGTTAGAGCACCGTCCTCGTAAACCAAGGTTGTGGGTTCAATCTCCGTTCAGGGCACACACAAGAATCAACCACTGAATGCGTAAATGAGTGGAACAACAAATGCATAAATAAGTGGTCTCTCTCTCTGACCACATCCATTCTCTACAGCCTTTACCGATTACCCGACTCACTTTTTTTAAAATCAGTCGTTTTTATTGAGTACAAAGAAAGCAGTATAGTTGCAAATGTTGACCATTCATAACATTACATAAAAACAACAGATTAAAAAAAACACACACATCAAAATATGCTTATTATTTTCGTCTCAAATACTACTTTAGATTTGGTTTAATTAAAAATCTTGACTCTTTATTGGACAAAAATCTCATCTTAAGTACTAAAATATTATGCTACTGCCTAGATATAATAAAACTGGTTTTTAAAAAATTGATAATTGTATTCCAAACTGAAGGGTTTGACATGCAATAACATTGCATGTTTAGGCACCCTGGATTTTGGTGCCTTGATACATTTATGTTTTTGCCTTTCATAAGTCAATGAAAAGAGGATCATATTTTAAACCCTAGGTGTGGAATTAAAATTTACGTCTTTAGCAGAAAAACATATCTGAGGCCCCGACTCACTTTATGAAAGCTCTGGGTAGTGATTCTGTCTGTGGCTAGCCTGTGTTTTAGGTTCCTTCATGCCAAGAGAGATGTGAGCATTCTACCCCTGAAAGGAACCCGTCCTTAAAGAATGCCATTCATACAAAGGGGCAGGTTTGTTTGGCTCTTTGGGCGTTGTAAGAAACCTTCTATTTCAGATGAAACTTGAGAAAGCTTAAGTCCTTTCAATTTAGAGACCTTAAGCAGTTACAAGGCTCCATTTCTTATGAGCTTTTATTTAAAATTCTACTTTTAGTATCCAAAATTTTAAACCTTAGAAGGGTGGCCAAACATATCTCTGGATAGCAACTGATTTGAACTATAAAGATCTTGAAATAATCCATGGACTACTTTGGTTAAGCACTTCAATCAGTGTATTAATGTCATTTCAGTATTTTTATGTTGCTGAGATATTCAGTAATCGATGTGTTCTGTGCTCTGAAGATGTTTTCAGTGTGCACTGCTCAGCAGTTGCAGAACTGACATGCAGTCCATATTAATTACACTTACACCTAGTAAATGTAAAGAGCTAGCTCTGGCAAACATTGAAAAGAATGTTCTGGCCCTGGCCGGTATGGCTCAGTTGGTTGAACATTGCCCCATGCACCAAAATGTCACTGGTTTGATTCCTGGTCAGGGCAGATACCTAGGTTTGGGCCTTGATCCCCAGTTGGGGAATGTGCTCCCTTCCTCTCCCTCTCTTAAAAAAAAAATCAATAAAAACATAAAGAAGAAAGAAGAAAGGACAGGGCCGGGAGGGGACGGGAAGGGAGGGGAAGAATGTTCTGAAGGTAATTCAGGATATCCACGGATAAATATTTGTTTCTTTATAAGGTCAACAAGATACCTTTTTACCAATTAAAGCATATATTTAATTTTTTCCTGTTAGTTAAAATTTTCATGGCATTAATTTCCCTTTCAAATGTGCAATCATTGTTTACATTTTTATGTCATTCATATTAATTAAAATTCCTCTCCCCTTAAAATATTATTATGAAAACCAAAGTATAATGAGTCCCGGCTTTCTAGTCAAGTTGTTAGGAGCAACCTGGCTTGCAATGCAGAGAGGAAAGGATGAATCACTATCATCTTCTCAGACAAGAAGCATATGGATCTGAAATATGTATAACAAGGGCAGGTCACAGGTAAGTGCACTATAGGGTGATGGTATGTATGCAATTAGCAGGATGCACAGCCTAATGATATATAGACATAGTGACAGTTGCAAATAACATAAACCTCTGCAGCTAAATATACATCTTTCAAATGTCTCTGAAACGTTTCAGAATGTCTGTCATCAGCAGTTATCACAGTATTGGTTCTAAAGAACTACCATATCCCTTTGTGAAAGTGAGTAACTGGTTCATTCCACCCATCTGAATGGGATTCAAGGCTCGAGTTTCCCATTAGAGAAAATGATAGGGGTTGAAAAATATGAGAGGGTGGGGGAAGGGAGAGAGACAGAGAGTGTGTTAGGAATTCTAGGAAGCCAATCAGAAATCTACCACTGGGACCCCCAAGCTGCTAATGATATGATACTAGCAGATCATGGATCACAGTACATCCTTCAGTTTACCCTTCGGATGATTTAGCAGAGGCACCTTCTGTAGAGACATGGAGATGCTGAATCTCTTTCCTTCATAGGGAGACTATGAAGATAACTCCCTGGTTTTATCGCCTGCAATATAACCCCGCTCCTCACTCCAAGGGATGTCAGTGTAGACCTGAACGTCCTCTCATCTGGAGCTATTGCTACTAAAGACACCTCAAGGAAGCCTTTCCCTTCCTCAGGACAGTTCATATGCCTTTAGCACTTTTATTCTATTCAAGGTGTCTATTAATTTTCTCAGTATCTTTTTAATATTTTGAAAAATTTATGCTGGGCTCTTGGCTGTTATAGACTCCATCTTAGATTCTTTTTGTCATGTAAAGTGAAAATGCTTGCGTTTTCTGACCCTCAAGTAGTCTGGCTACTTGACTTTATTTTTTTTAAAACAGATCTTTATTGATTTCAGAGAAAGGAAAGGAGGGGGAGAGAGAGAGATAGAAACATCAATGATGAGAGAGTCACTGATCGGCTGCCTAACCCACAACCCCGGCACGTGCCCTGACCGGGAATCGAACCCCGATCTCCTGGATCCTAAGTCGATGCTCAACCGCTGAGCCACCCCTGGCCGGGCTACTTGACTTTAAAGTACATTCAGTTTTCCTTCTGGAAACACTAGCGAGATACTAGTGTTTCTGCAGTTTACCTCGTTGCCTTCTTCCTCTCCGTGGGGGATGTGCATTGTGTCAGTTTAGCTACGCTGGGACTACATTTCCCAGAATTCCGCTCCTTGCTCAGTTGGCTTGGGTCAGAAGAGAGCTTCTGTTTCAGATTCAGAAGGCAAAAATGAAGCGGCCATATTCTTTTTGTGCTCAAAGATTGCTATTGGCATGGGGTACGGTTGCCACCCACAGATGTCATTGCAGATCTGGTGGTTCCACTGGGTGGTGTGGAGCACCCACAGCTCCTCCAGGGCCCAGTGCACTCTTCTCCGTGCGAGGGTCACCAGCGTATCCTGCAGGTCACCTGCATCAGAGACCTGGAGGCTTGTAGATAGTTGAGAGTCCAACTGGAGGCCCAGGCATCCTTGCAGCTTCTGCCTCATCCTCACACATCTATGCTTCCCCCACTTCACGTCATCTTTCCTTCCTGACTGCCTGTCTGCAGACTTCAAGTTCCAGTGCCAGAGGCAGAAGCAAAGCCTCACAGAAACTATTTAATTGGCTCCCATAATTGAATACAGTCAAATCCCTAAAATAAGTCCCTTACGATGTCACCCCTAGCGATTATGCTTCTCTGGTAAAACCTGGATGGATGCACTAGCTTTACTTGATTGAGTCCATTTTGGCAAATAAAGGAAAAAGTATTTAGGCTACCACTGTTAAGGTCAAACTTACCTGTCCCTTAGTCTCACCCGAATGGGGAATCCCCCATCACACTTAAAACATTTCTATTTGGGCCAAACACCTAGAATTTGAACCAATGTCATCTGCTTCCTTTCTTGAGCTCAGAGAAGTTTAAGGTTTTTCAGCAACTTTGCTTTTGGTTCTCTGATGTGAGCATTGAGTGGCCAGGGTATAACCATCTTTGAGTGCCCGCTGCCAGTCTTTCATTAGAGCTAGGCAGTTCAGGAGCACCAGGGCCCCCTGATCTGCTCAGTGAGCCTCTCTAAATTACTTGGCATGTTAAGAAGCCTTCTTGTCCGACCAGAGTGGCTCAGTTGCTTTGGTGCACTCTGGTCGTCCTGTGCACCAAAAGGTTGCTGGTTCAATTCCGGGTCAGGGCACATACCTGAGTTGTGGGTTTAATGTTTCTCTCTCAAATCGATGTTTCTCTCTCTCTCCCCTCCCTTCCAAGCCTTCTTAGGAAAAACAATAATCTCTTTGGGCAGCCAAGCAGTGAGAATTTATTTGATTCCTCTATATGGGTGGGTCTGTTGATTTTAAAGGATATGTTTTAAATTACAAGAGCTGCCCAGAAGCCACAAAACTACATTTTGGTTACATGCATGTTTATGCACAGAGAATTGGTGAGATCTGGAAAACACTTTAGGAAATCTTGGTATTGTTCCCATGGTTGAACTTTCCTGAATATAATGCCTTTTTTTAAAAAAACGATGAGTTTCTTTTGGATCAGACTTAGGTATATAGGTCATGACTTGTACAAGATCTTAAATAACCCCAAACCTAGATGAGTAAGAGCTGTTTCCAAACACAGCTGCTTGACAATGAAGATCGCCAATGTTCTTTTTACGAGGGGAAGGAAAGGAGATTTTCAGCAATCTGTTTTCTTTCCTCTGCAGTTTGTTTTTCACTCAGTCCAAGGATGAAGACTTATTTTTTGTTAACTCCAAATATCCATTCTTGAAGTAATTTTTGGGTGGTCTTACTACCCCTATCATCTTTACACTTTAGCTAAATTATGTTGGATTCACTTTGTATAAGTTCAAGCAAAGAGACTAATTAATATCAGTCCAGCTAGGTTCAACTATATAATCCTGGCAGGAAAAAGGTGACAAAAATGGAAGCCAAACATTACCCGAGTAAAGGAGACTACATCTTTTGATGTTATCTTCCATATTCAAGTTTATCGGTGCGGATCATCAGAGCCTTGAGAGTCCCTAGGCTATAGCAGTCTGGGGATACACAGGGGCTCATGCATGTAGGGGTCCTGGGGTGTTCATACATATTACCTATATTTTACTGATCTGAGTTCAACAATAATTGCTTGGCACAGGTATCAGATAAATGAAGGTCAACATTTTTGGCTTTCTTACTGAGAAAGGCTGTTAGAGAACATAGCTTAGTTGTACAACAGGCATGTTCCAGATTGTCCCCAGTCACAGGCACAGCTGGACAACCTCAGCCCTTACACACAGGGTCAAGGACTGTCCAGCAAGCTTCCTGCATGATGAGGAACAGATGAGTCAGGAGTGAAGAGAGAAAAGGAATGAGCCGGGTATGCCTCTCCTGGGGCATGCACTACTCTTCTGGGAAAACGGGAGTAAGAGGTGGGGAGAGAGGCCACGGTGTTGTTCTAGGGAATTTCCTCCCCATGCATACTGCTGCCCTTCCTGGGCTCTGCTGCTGTCTCCTACCAGGTTCCACCATGGCTTCTGGAGCCCTCAGGGAACCTGAAGTGGCCCAATAATCTTTAACAAAGCAGGAGAGAATGTTTTCATTCTTTTTATATTTTTGTGGTGGCATCTTGCTAACAAAAATCCCAATTATGCTCAGGCTGGCAATGTAACAAGCTAACTATTTTCTTCCCCAGCCCCCTTGCATGAAGGGATGGCCATGTGACACAATTTGGACCAATGAATCATAAAGAGAATTCTCTTGAATTTTTCTGCTTTCCAGATTTTAAGTGCATATATAGTTAGTAGTGGCCTCTCCTCTAACTCACCTCTTCCTGACTTAGATTGGGAATGACTGAGTTATAGACACCTTGAGGAGTCAGGGATGAAAACTGGACATTAAGGATGGAGCAGCAGATATATAGAAAGAGACCAGGTGCCTGGTGGTAATGTTGAACAGCTGAGCTAACGAAGCATTAGCCTACTCCTGGGTTTCTTGTTATGTGAGAAAACAAAAACCAAATAGAAAGGCATTTGTGTAAGACACTTTGAAATGGGTTTGCTGTTAGTTTCAGATAATTGGGATCTGAACTGATAGCAACCCCGTTTCCCCAAGCAGCTTCAGGGGGGAACTTCATGCAGCAGAAAAGGGTGATGGAGGCCCCTCACCCTGTCTCTTCCCACATCCCCCGGCCAACCCAAGCATCCAAACTAACACCAGTGACCACGGGGATGACACATGTTGTGGCCATTTCACCCCTATCCCTCATCAATTAATGACACTGTGGGGGAGAGCCAATTTCTTCACTCTTATCACCTTTGGGCTATTTAAAATCCACTCTTGCAAGCCAAGGATTCACCACCTCATTGACAATAATCACAGAATCCATTCTCCGGGTTTTCTTGTTTAACCTAAGAGTCAGCTAACTTGCTACGTCATTTACCATTTAGAAAAAACAGAATAAGTGAGAACTGTGTTTCTAACAAAGCTTTCACTTATAACAAGCTATTTTGTCACCAACTTCTCCAGCTTTTAGGCAATCAATTCCCTTCTCAGCAAACTCAATAACTAATTATCATCTTCAAAACCAGATTTGTATTGAGTAGAGACAGAGGATGAGTTGAAGGGATTCCCAATACTAGATCAATAAAGAAATCACATTCATTCCCTAGGAAGCACATCCTCAAACCCCAGAGAGCTCCAAGTCACATAATTTATCAGTATTCCATGCTAATGAAAGAAGTCAGAGGGTATCAGGAAGGAGAAAAACAACCGCCATATCATAACCTAATTGACTGCTTTTACAAACTTGAAAAAGATTACAAGCCAAAAAAGACATTTGGATTCTTGTCTTATTTTAATCCAAAATATTAAATAATAGTTGTTTTACCAAGAAATATTAACAGATCCAGGGAACCTTACAACAAATAATTACATAATAGGTTTTTTATTTTTCACTTCCTTCTGTAAGAGCGTAACATTCTTTTAAATTAATCTGTATTTGTTTTGATGTTTCCTGTCACTTTGTGGTTTCTATATACTTGGATATCTCTGTGCACCAGTGAGTCTTATTTTTGTCTGGCTTTATCAATTAGAATGTTTATCAATCAGAATGCTTTGAGCTGCAAGTAACAGATAACCTAATAGTGCTTCAAACCAAAAGGACATTTATTGTTTAGTCATCAAGAAGTCTTGAGACAGTCTGTCCTTGAATTCGTTCAGTGACTTGGTGAAGTTGTCTAGTACTAAGGGTCTTCTTATCATTCTACCCTGCCCTCTTCAAAGAATTGGTGATATTGCCAGACGGCTGCCACAGCTTCCAGAATCTGTCCTCCGAAGCAAAAAGTGAGAGCAAAACAGCAAAGGCAAAAAGGATTTTGTTCATGGGTCTCACTTCTTTATCAGGAAGGAAATTTTTTTGCAGCAGCACTCCAAAGGCTTACCCTTGGATTTCACTGTCTAGGAAATGGGTCACATGGCCAGAGTTGACAACAAAGGGGGCTGGGACATCCAATATGGCATTTTCAATCTTTTGTATGGGAGGCAGGTGAAGAGGAAGGGCATTGGGAATAGTTGAGTAGGCCATGAACATCTCTGCCACAGACTATAAACTTTTAGAAATCAGTAATTGCATGTTTTTATTTTCTGTGTCCTTTTGCAATAAAACAAAAAATATATCAAAACAATAGCAGTAAATATATTCAAATAGTACTTTTAAAAGAAAAAAAAATCACCCATAATTCCATTCCCGTTTTTTCTTTTTTGGGTATTATCTTCTCTTTCCATACTCCATATTCATAAATATTTTTACCTATTTACCACCTAATTCTGTATTTCTTTGTTTACTATGACATAATAATTTTTCTACATATTGTTCATAATTATAATTTTTAATGGACAAATAATTTTCATTAAGGTTTATATATCACAATTTACTTAACCATTTCCCCATTACTGAGCTCATAGATAATTTTCCATATTTTGGCTAAATTAGACTATACTACAATAACATCTTTTTGCATGTAATTTTTTTCTGCCAGTAGATTATTTTTTAAAATACATTTTTATTGATTTCAGAGACAGAAAGGGAGAGGGGGAGAGAGAAACATCAATGATGAGAGTCATTGATTGGCTGCCTCCTGCACGCCCCCTGCTGAGGATTGAGCCCGAAACCCAGGCATGTGCCCTGACTGAGAATTGGACCTCGATCTCCTGGATCATAGGACAATGCTCAACCACTGAGCCATGCCAGATGGGCATAATAGATTATTTTAAGTGTAAGAAAACCCTATGAATATATTTATAACATAAAATATTGTCACAGTCTCATGCAGCCAGAATGACTGCTATAGTTTAAAATTCTACTAGTGATATATATATTTGAAAATTTTATCAAAACCTCACTACTATGGTGCTAATCACTCTTGACATGCTTTTCTTTTTCTTTTAGCTGATTCACCAACTATAACATGCTACATTGTATTTTATTTCTATTATTTTCCTTTTTCCTGCCTGGGAGACCAAGGGACTAAACCAGACAAGGTAGATTTTATATGACCATAGTTGGGGCAAGATAGTTTCTTACTCAGAGCTAAGTTAAACTAAAATGCTAATAGTCATTTGAAAGGTATCCTGAAGAGTGAGATTTTTATATTCTACCTGTTTTTTTTCTAACTATAAATTGAAACCTTATTACTTTGATAATGAATATAAAGCAATTACAATCTATTATTTTACTTTTAATGAGCTGATGTTTGATAGTACTACTCCCACAGGTGTGAGAATGAAGAAAAGGGTCCCAATAGGTCATCAAAACATGAATGACAGGAATACAGACAGGAATATACAGCCAAGGTTTGGGGAGTGCACAGAGATCAGAACATGAAGCAACATGCTAATCAAGCAGACGGGACACTTGAAACAAGGGCCTGCAGGCAGCTGGTTCTCGTGAGCTCCTGAGCAAGGTAGGAGACAAACCGGACTTGTCCAAGGCAGAAGGGAGAACAGGTTATTCCTCTGATTGTTTCTTCCAATATGTTTTCTTATGGGTACTGATTCATCTTGAGTGAATTATCTATTTACATCCTAAAATGTGCATTTGTAATTATAATATTTATTCATTCACTCCACAAAAACTTACTGAGCACCTCCTGTATACACAGCATTGTTGTAAGCACTGGGATGCAGCATTCAACACAACAAACCCCTTAACCAGAGAGGAAGGTTACCTGCTGTGAAGAAATGAAAAGAAGGGTAAGGACAGAAAGAATGTGTGGAAGAGGAAACCTCTCTCAAATAGCAGGTGGAGATGGCTTCTCTGATGGGGTGACATTTGAATGGAACTATGAAGTGAGGAAACGAGACATGCAAATATCTGGGGGAATGGTTTTCAGACTGAATGAAGAGGTGAAGAGGTGCTAAGACCTGAGCATACTGGACGTGTTGGAAAAAAGAACAAGTCTAGTGTGCCTGGAGTGAGGGAAAGAGTGGTAAGGGACGTGACTGGAGAGAAACCTGGAAGCAGGATCCCACAGGCTCTCATAGGCCAACATAAGAACTTGGGATTCTGTTCCCAGTATGAGGTAAGGTAGTTGGGTTTGCAATGACTTACATTTTAAAGGAGTCACAAGTTGCTGTTTGGACAATAAATTTGCTGGGGATGTTGGAGGCAAGACTGAAAGTTGAGACCAGGTGGAGGTTACCGTGGTAGTCTAGGCCGCTTGCACGTCCCCCCTGCTGGGGATCGAGCCCGAAACCCTGGGATGTGCCCTGACTGGGAATCGAACCTCGATCTCCTGGATCATAGGTCGATGCTCAACCACTGAGCCATCCCAGCCGGGCATCTTCTACTGCTTTTGATTAAAACACTTCTCCTGCCCAATGGAGTTATTTTAGTCTAGAAGATTTGAAATCCTTAAAGTCAGATTTTCTTATTACCTTATTTCTTTACAAGCTTCTTCTAGCTTTGAGCAGTCCCTTTGACTTGTAAAGCAAGTGACAGTATTGTCAAATCAGTCACTTGTTATCTTCTGAAAAGCGAGAAATCTAAGACGTTAAGAACAGCAACAAGCACATGATTCTGCATCTAAGAGCACCCACAATTAAAAGAGTAGACCTAATATACACTATATATACATGTGGAATTGTGAATGTTTTGCTATGGAGATTTCAGTGCACAGCACAGATCTGAAACTCATGGAGAAAGTCATCTTGAATGGGTGTTATCTTGCCTTCAGCAGTTCAGAGTATATATGGAGCTCACATATATTTAGTTACTATAATAATTTGTATTTCTGTAGCATTTTTCCATAGAGAAACTCTGAACATCATTTCATTAAACACCGAAATACTCCTATGAGAGATGAGGAATGAGTATTATTCCTACTCTATAAATGAGAAAACTAGTATCCCAACATGTTGACATACCCAGACGACCTGTATGAACAGGACAAGTCCCTTTTCCTCTTCTCCTTCTCACCAGGCAGTCTTTTAGACTCATCCAGGAGTCTGAATTTAGCCCTCAGTATTTCAGCTGTTCCCGGAATAGAGCCCGCCAGAAAGTAAAGCCTGATTCCTGATGCTCACAAATCCACCCTCGACTTTACCATCACTAGTAACCACGGGCTTAGCCTCTGACTACCTCTAGGGTCATGTGGTCTCCGGTGCTACAACCACCCTGGATCTACCACATTTCACTATTATATGTAAATTGCCAGTCACTTACATTTTGTCTAACCTTGTTAGAGAAGCTGAGCTGTGCATCTCTAGGGAGTACAGTAGCAAATAACAGAGCAGCAAAGGATTCCTTCTTGCTTAATCTCGATTTTGGTGCCTGTGAGTGATGAGCGATATTGCTGGATGTTAGGCATGTGGGATGTTCTGGAGGAACAGCTGACATCTGGATAATTACAGGGTGGTTGGGAGGATTCAAATGAAAGGAAGTATCACATGTGAAGTGTGTTGGTACTTGCTCAAAGAAAATGTTCAATAAATGCTAGTGGTTGCTATTAGTATTTGTAGGTTAGTTGGTAGAATTTGGAAAGAGCTAATAATGGTTATCGTGGTTACCATTTATTAAATTAGACTTATATTTCACAGTAAGGTTACAAGGTCATTATCATTTCCCCTGTTGCACTGATGAGAAAATGGCAGACTTAAGATTTGACAAAGTTTTCTCTGATTTTAGCAAGCTCATTCATTCATTTGTAAATACTTACTAAGCTACTGTGTACTAGACACTGAGCTAGGCTAAGATGTGAACAAAAAAGACATGGTCCTTGCCCTCAAAGGACTTGGAGTCTAGGGAGGAGTACAGACAGACAAATCTCAAATGTCATGAAGTCCCAAAGCCCACCCATTCTTGCCCTGCCACCTCGAATGCACCTCTGCCCTTCTCTGCAATCTCCTAAAATAAATTCACTCTATTAGGCCAGGAAGAAAAGGATATTTTACTGAAGAATGCAGAGGTGAAGGGGTTCAGACTTCACAACACACAGAATTCCTCTCCCTAAGTCCCCCAGAACATCTTTGTCCTTCCAACCACATCAATCTTTAATCTCCTCACCCCACTCTACCCCCAGACTCCCAGTCCAGTGGCAGGCCCCTGGCCCAGGGCTGCCCTATGGGCACTTTATAGCTCTTCCTTCCTGATCAGAGTACTTAAATCTTACATCTCAGATGTCAAAGGTCCTCCTATTAGCAAGATATCCCCTCCTTGGAAGATGGCCAGGGGACTGTAAATACATTATATTTTTCTTCTGGTCCTACAAGTAAACAGGCAGATCTCCTGGGGTATGATTCCTGTGTTAGAAGAGCACACAGAGGGACTTGGAATCTGAACTTAGGGCAGCAGGGCAGGTGTCCTGGAAAAAGTGGACCTACCTCGACGTCCATTGTCCAGCTCTTGGTAATTACTTTAACTTGCTGGTGGAGATTGGAGAAGGGGAGATACTCACACCTTCTACATGAAGCCCATATGTTTTGGGGGAGGAACAATTCTACCCTCCACAACTCAAGTTTAAGCTAAATAGCACAATTGCATCCCTAGCAACAGTTATTGATTCAGGGGTGAGCAATATTGGTTCAGAGGTTAAAAAGATGTGGAACAGAGAGAGGCAGGGGACGGAGAAGTCCTGGAAAAGAAATGCTAACGTTTCTTGAATGAACAGGAGTAAGGAAGCCCACCAGAATTATTCAAACTAGTCAGTCTTAAACTGTTGCCCTGCTTTGCCTTGCCTTTGACTTTCCTGTGGAAACCCCAAAAAATACACTGGCCTAGGCTTTTCCTAACTCCAGCTTCTGAACAAAACCGGATGCAGCCCGGCTGGGCGTGGCTCAGCGGTTGAGCGTCGACCTGGGATCCAGGCGATTGGGGTTCGATTCCCGGTCAGGGCACATGCCCGGTTGTGGACTTGATTGATGGCTCTCTCATCATTGATGTTTCTATCTCTCTCTCTCTCCCTCTCCTTTCCTCTCTCTGAAATCAATAAAAATATATTTAAAAAAAAAAAAAAAAAAAAGTGGTTCCAAAAAAAAAAAACAACAAAAACCCGGATGCATCTCCCGTGGTCCTACATGGCATGGTGGAGCCTCTTTAATCAGGAAACATAAGTACTAAATTCTTTCTTCATTGGCTTCGATCTCTCTGTGTTGTCATGTCACTCTACAAATTAAGATCCCACAGGTACACTTCAGGACAGCTACCAACCTCTGGACTTCTTGTAAAGTGAGAATAGACCCCTAATTTATTTAAGCCACTGTTATTTGGATTTCTGTTACTTGCAGTCACATAGTCATAACTGATGCAAGGAATATTTGATACGAAGTATCAATTTTAAAAATAGCTAAGTACTCAATATATTCCAAATGGATTGAGTTAATTTTTTATTATGAGAAAAGTACAGAATAGTGAATAAAAGATTTAGCACATCTGTGAAGAACTTTTTTCCTTGAAACTTTATAAGGAATCGTAAAAAAAGAGATAGGTAAATGCATACATAAATTTTAAACTTCTGTACAATGAAAAACAGTAAAACATAAGAAAACAAAATGTAGAATATTAAAAAAATACATCAAATATGACAGACTATAGGGTCATAAATAAAATATAAAGGGATCTTATTCAAATTTATTAGCTATATTTCTTCACTCTGATAGATAAATGGGCCAAGAATATGAACAAGCAATTCCCCAAGAAGAAATAGAAACAGTAAATAAACACCTGAGAAAATGTTCAGCCCTGGTAGTAATGGAAGAAATGCAAAGTAAAGCAACCTTGAAATGTCACTTGACACCTACTAAATTAGCACTGTTTAACATGATGGGCTGGCAAGGTGACGGTGATATCTGCACACTCAATCATTTCAGGTGGTGCTACAAACTAGTCCTACCATGAGAAAGCACTATGGCAAGCGTGGAGAAGCATCCCTGCAATGTTTCTTTTGACCCAGTAATTCCAGTTTTTGCAACTAGCACTAAGGAGGGTAATTCAACAGAAGCAATGGGACACCCTCAGCACTGTTCTCCAGACTCTTAGCAATTCAATTAAATTCAATTAACATATATTTTACACCTTCCACCTGCCAAGCAGAGGCAACAGGGAATCAGAGATTAAAAAGACACTGTATCTGACCTCAGGGGGCTCACAGTCTGGCACAGGAGTCAGGTAGATAAATAAATACATTACAAAATAGTACACTAAGTCCAGCAATAAAAACAGATGAAGTTGATGAGCCAGGTCTTGATGGTGGGGGTGAATGAGCAGAGAGCAGTCAGGGTTGAGAGGCGATATACTAAGGGGACAAGGTGTACCTCTAGAAGAAGAGGCACAGAGAGCTAAAACAGGGACAGTGAGTACTGTGGGAATAGAGATTCCAGGAGGAAGCTTGTGGATAACTAAGATTTGTGGCAGAGTGGAAAGAGAGCTTTATTGCCTTTGTTTGACACCTATAATAGCAAAAAATGGGACATTCTTAAATCACCAACATTGGAAAGCTCTCATTATGAATTATAATTCACAGTGGACTTTATCCTACCATAAGAATGAAAATTATGAAAAGTACATAAAAGACTTTAAAACATTTACCATAGGGAGGCAAGATACCTGGGGGGAGAGCAGCTGGTCTTGAAAACCCTAAGCATTGCTCCAAAATTCACCTTTGCTTCTCTTTTTTCTCAACTTTTATTGAAACATAATTCACATACAATAAAATCCACTTATTTAAAGTATACAAGTCATTGCCTTTAATATATTCACAAAATTGTGCAACAATCACCACTAAGTCCAGAACACTTTATCACCTGAAAAAGGAACCCATTGGCAGTCACGCCCCACTCCTCCTGGCCTCTACCTGCTGTGTCTGTAAGATTTCCTAGCCTCACCTTGCCCTTTGAGAAGCCTCCTGAGCCCCTGGCGTCCTCCCTGGGCCTGAGTATATAGGGGCAACACCTATCCAGTGCTCTGGCCCCAGTGCTGATACTGGCCCTCTCCGGGTGCACTTACTGAACACAGGTCAACACCACTCTGCTAAAGGCTCAGACATAACACAGGAAATTAAACACAGACTCGTGTAAAACTAAAATATCTGCTGTAAGAATGGTAGCTTGCTCTGTGGGGCTCTCAAGGTCACCATCCTAACTTGAACCCCCTCCAAGGCGAGCACCGCCTTAGCTCCCACCTCCCAGTGTCCCTCCTTGATGTCTAGAGCCAAGAAGACAGCAGGACCAGTGACAACCAGCCTGAGGGGAGCCTGGGGGAGCGGGGGGGGGGGGGACAGGAAGCACCCCTTCCGGACTAGCGCACGCAAAGGAAATCTGGTGGTGCGGTTCCACCTTCCACGCCGGCACTCGCAGGAGCACGGTTGGTGTGGGGGCCAGTCTCTGGCTGCCTTCGCCCAGTTCATTACCTCCCTTCCTCTCCAGCCTTATCGCCTGCAGAACACTGTTTGGTTCCTTTCCCAGGGACACTGAGTGTAAAGGCCGCAGTTCCCTCTGGAAGTGACCACAGACGAGTTTCCTCGCAATGTGTGTTTACTGTGATTTCCTGACAAGCTAAGGAGGAAGTCGCACATTTGCCAGTGAAGTTTGACCTTTTTGTCACCACGGCGCATTCTCTTTGGCGGTCTCGGTGGTTAGAAGAATTGATACCTCTCTCCCCATAAACCGCAGCAGTGACTCATGGCCTGACTCGAAGACTCCTGACACACTGTGAAGTGAGACGGGAGGACCGCAGCGTCGTGTCGAAAGCACAGACCCAGGGCAGCGGGTCATGTGTGAGGAGGAGACTGACCACACATCAGGAGTCAGGCCATGTGGGTTTGGGCGTAACCTCTGTTTGTAGTTCTCTCATTAATAAAGCGAGAGCTGGCATAGAAAGAGGCCCCAGCAGCTCCTGCTAGAATGAAATTCCCCGGTTTCTCTAAATTAGTAAGGTGAGGACCAGGTCTCATTGCTTACTCGATGTCTGGCCTCGGGGTCCTGGTGAGAGAGAAGGGAAAGGGGGGAGTCACAGGAGGGGAGAGGTGGGAACAAGGGGAGGGAGAAAAGGGAACAGAATGGGATGAGTGGAGAAAGGAAAGAAGGGAAGGGAACTGGAGGGGGGAGGGAGGACAGGAAGAGAGAGAAGGGGAATGGAGGGGAAGAAACAGAAATAGGGAGGGGACAGGGAGAAGAACGGCAAATTATTAAGAAAATGGAAAGAAGATGGGAAGAACACTAACACTTCTGATGTCCTACTAGATAGATGGCAGTGCTCAAAACCACCTTCAAAGTAAGTACTGATACTGCTCTTTCACCAACGAGGACCTGAAGTTTCTGATTCTTCATGACCCTCTCCTGCATGTGGAATAAGGTATACGCCCTCCCCCAAGGGATTTTGATGCAGCTGGACAGGCTTTGAGACAAGCTGGGCTAAGTAATTTACTCAAAGTCTCACTGAGTTAATCATGGTGCTAAAATTCAGACTCAGGCCCATCCAGTTCTGAGACCTATGTTCTTTCCACTCTACTGGGCTGAGAAAAGAAAACAAAGAGAAACGAGGAAAGGTTTCAGAATGGATACCTCTCCATGCATGTAATAAAAAAATGCGGTAAGAAACCCTCTCAATGAAATCCACTGTCAAAAATTAAAAATTTTTTTTAAAAGGAGGAAGGAAAAAGTAGGCTGAGTTAAGTAAACTCTATTCAGTTCAAGAACAGATTTAAGATGAAATCTCGGAGGCATTCTAGGTATAGCAAACCTGATCCATAATTAACATGTCACCCTCTGCACTGGGTTGGCAAGTACTCTGCCTGCCTTCTTCTTTAATAGGGACATAGGTTTAACAGTTATGCCTTTTCTTTTACAGCACATTCACAATCTCTATAGCATTTTCACGGCTGTGCTTCCTTTTGACTCTTAATAACAATACTAATAGGTGGAGTTCAAACTGAGATTTGAGAGGAAGGCCTCACTTTAATTGCCACACTGCTACTTGTGAGCTGTGTGACCTTAGGCTGGTTAAGCATCCTGAGCTTCAATCTTCTGTCCTCTAACATGGGAATTTTAAAAAGTTACCTACCTCGCCCTGGCTGGTTTGGTTCAGTGGTTAGAGCGTCAGCCCGCAGACTGAAGGGTCCCAGGTTTGATTCCAGCCAAAAGGCATGGACTTCAGTTGGAGGCTCGATCCCCAGCCCCAGTCTGGGTGTGTGCAGGAGGCAATCAATTGATGTCTCTCTCTCACACCGATGTTTCTCTCTCTCCCCTGCTCTCTCTCACTTTCACTCTCTGAAAAGCAATGGAAACCAGTATCCTCAAGTGAGGATTAAAAAAAAGAAAAAAGAAAGGAGTTCATCACCACCAGACCAGTACTACATGAAATGTTGAAGGGTCTTCTTTAAGAAGAAGCTAATGAACAAAAGAACCTGACAAACTAAATAGATCCAGAGACATTGACACAGGCAACAGACAATCATATTTCAGAGGGAAGAGGGGTGGAGGGTGGGAAGGGATCAACCAAAGAAATTATATGCATATATGCATAACCCATGGACACGGACAATAAAGGGGTGAAGGCCTGGGGAAGGAGTGGGAATGAGGTGGAGGGGGTCAATTTGGGGAAAATAGGACACCTGTAATACTTTCAACAATAAAGATAAATTTTAAAAAAGAAGAAAAAGAAAAAAGTACCTACCTCATAGGGTTGTGGTGATGACGTACTTCATAGGAAGAGAAAGTCTGCTCACAGAAGATATGCAGAATGCAAAGGACAGTGGTTGGAAACCAAGTTGGAAAGAGAGAAATAGCCTGGGCCCAGGAGCATTAGCCAGCAGTATCTGGAAGAAGCAGGGGTGGCTGGGACATGTGTCATAGCCCATTAGATGCCACTTAAAGAAATTATTAATTTAGGGCCCAGGGGGGCGTTGGGTGACTGTAGTCATACATAGAAGTGAATAACAACAAGGACTAAGTGTTCTGCCATTTAATTGACCTACAGGTTCCTGGAGGACAATAAACAGGGACTCAGTGTCTGGCTCACTAGATAAACAGCAATAATAACAGAAGTCATTATGGTTCCCATTTGGAACTCTAGCTCTGTAGGGTGCAGTCACGTAATCCACTCAAGTCAAAAAATAAGAGAATTCAATTAGCAGCTGCCCCCCCCCCATCCCCTCTAACAAAGGAAAGGAGTAGAATTTTCTCCCACACCCTCCCTAAGCCATGGGGGTGTCTCTTGAGCTTCTGAACAGCATTCAGGAAATGAGGCTGTTCAGTAAACTGATACTGAGAACCACAGGTCCCCTGAAGAGCTTAAGTGGGAAGTAAGAGTAGTGGCTAGGTTTGAATCCCCAATAAAAGCAAAGTTATTCTTCCTACTTAGTTCCAGTAGAAATTGTCATATTTTAAATAAACACTGTATAATATTTATGGCTTAGAATCAGATTCAAAATCTTATCGTTTCTTTTCAATCCTCACCTGAGGATATGTCCATTGATTCTAGAGAGAGGAAGATAATAGATAGATAGGTAGACAGGGAACCCAAAACCTTTCTCTGTACAGGACAAAGCTCCAACAAACAGAACCACACTGGCCAGGGCAAAATCTTATCTTCCGATGCAAAGAGCAGTCAAGCTTTTTCTGTTACTCAAGACAAGCCAAGGAAGTTGGTTCCAAGCTTCCTGGGCCAGAGAATGTCTGCCCAACATGCTCCTCCTAGGAACATCTTGAAAACAAAAGGACTCCCAGGGCCTCTCATTTCCCTTAATTACAGCAGACCCTGTTGGCTTAAATCCTGTACGCTACTGGAGATACATCCCCAAGCAGAAGAAAATAAACCTGGTGATCCTGATTTATTTGAATTTTAATAAAAAGGGTGCAAAGAATCCTGAAGTTTTTGCTACAAGATTCATCTCAGCTGAATGCATATTAGTCTTTCACTTATAGAGCAAGTGTCTGTGAAGAGGTAGGGACAGCAAGAGAGAGGGGTTGGGAGACTAGCTGTATGTTGATGGTGGTCATGACTTTTCACTTACAATCTCTTTAATTTCCTTAGCTGGATAAGCAGAGTATTGATGATCTTTAAGGTCTTTTCTGGTTCTAAAATAACATGATTTGATGTTTATAACTGTGTGATTGGGCAGAAAGTGGGAAAAGGTCTGTTGCTCAAGAATAAACTGGCTATATCATTCAGTAGTTGAAATGCTCAAGATAACTAGTTTTAAAAACCCTTGGCTAGTTATTTCAGCAACCTTAACCACTTACTGGCTTGACCATGAAGCAGTCTTTTTATTGTTTAAAATAGCTTTTCAAAACAGCTAAAATAGCTTTAAAAAATAAGAATAACCATCTTTGATCAACTGATCTCCATCACATACTCTGAACTTATTTATGGAGAGCTTGAGACACACATCTCACAGGGTTATTCTATAAACTCTCCACTCCCTACATGTTACTTCCTCAGCACTCCTTTCCAAACTTTGCCTTCTTTCACTGTATTTGCTGTCCTTGGATGGTTTCACCCTCAATCCACAATAGTGTGCGGTCAATGTTAACAAATGGGGGTTTTCAAAAGCCCAGATTTGTAGTGTTTGCTGATTTCTGTGATGTAAATACTCGACCACTGCCCGTCTCAAGCTACCAATCATTGTGGAGTTGGGATTCGATGCACAAAATCAAGCCTTATTAGTGGTAGGAGCCAGCTCCAGTACACCACCACACTTATCCCTTCTCCTACCAGCTCCATGCTGAATCAATCTCAGTCTCTCCCTCCCCCCTCCCCCTTTCTCCCTCCCTCCCTCTCTCTCTCTCTCATTCCTTCCAGACTCAAATGCACTTGAATGTGACATCTTCTCAACATCATCAAGGGCAAAATGGACACATAATCTTCCTATAAATCTTTTCTTCTATTCCCAGCATATCAAGGTAGCCATAGATAAGAGTGAGTGGCCCAGCCTTTGAGAAATATGCCAAACTTGAATTATTGTGTGAATGCATCTTTTGAGCAACGGAATAAGACCACATACTGGTGTGTGGGATGGAGTATTTCCCAGCAGAGAATGGACGTTTCTGCTCAATTGTCCTGTGAAGTGGTTTCTCTTAGAACAAGAAATGGGAGGTTAGGAATGCTTTGAACTGGAGGAAAGATCTAGGACCTAAGGCCAACTAAGTCCAAATATGAGATGCCTAACTTGTTCTACAGCAGCAGAACTGCTATCACATGGAAGTAGTGAATGGTAATACCAAGTTTCTGATCTAGCAGCAACACAGAGGCTGAAAAGGCAAGGCAGAAAAGGGGCCAGTTTCTTGAGATGCCAGACTAAGGCAGCAATTATGGACCTGACTAGTCTCTAGAGCGGACATCCCATTTACAAGGCTGAAATGGAGAGCCAGAGGCAGCAGTCACTCTTAAGTCAGCTGAACAGAGTGGGGATCTCAGAAGGGCATTAGCAGTAGCAGCAGCCAAGCAACAAAATTAGAAGGTTAGAGGGGAAGAACCCAAGGGACTTTTCTGTAGCTCCACTAAGAGGAGTTCCAAGAAACTTTTAGAAATAACTGACAGGAGCTGGCCTCTAGCAAGTAGTTCTGTGAAGGCTCTATGCTATAAGAATTTAGGTCTCCTGAGGGAGAATTACTATGTTGTAGTCACAGCTAGTGGGGCCACAGTACTCCCTTAGATAGATTATTTGCCATCAATATCAAACCTTTTACTCTGAAGCCTAAGCCTGAAAACTGGGAGTCATTCTGTATTCTCTGACCTATCACGTATGATCAGTCACAAGGTCACTTAATGGTACCTATGATTCATTAATTCCTTGCCCTGGACTGGGCTACCGGTGGCTTTAAGGACTTTCTGGGTATTTTCTGCTATACTTTTCATCAGTTAAATATGGGCGAAGAAAACTGAATGATATAATCTTGTCGTCATCCTCTAATAAAGTACATTTTTACATTCACTAAGATATTGCCTTTAGAACAGGATACATTTATATGTATTCCACAATCACATGTATTCACAAAGAAAACAAAAGAAAACAAGTGCTCATCAGACTTACATTTTGTTCATTCATGCAAGTTTAATAATAATAAACATTTTTAATAATAAATTGTAGCTTCAGGCTTTCACTTTAATTTTAATCAATGCTGAATCAAATATATTTGGAGTTTATATGAATTTTTTACGAATAGGTGCTTTACATTGTCTCATTTAGTAACTCTAGAAGGAAGTTACTATTTTTATTAATTCTTTAATTTATAGTTGAGGCAATGGAAGTTCAGTATGGTAAAATATGAAGCTCAAGGTCACACAGCTAGTAAATGACGGAGCCAGGGTTTCAATTTATGTAGTCTGACTCCAGGGCCATCCTTACAGCCCCATGTTTAATTAGTCTGCCAACTCTCTTTTCTATTTACTGACCTAACCCCTTCTATCCAGCCCAGCTGGCCTGAGTTTGTTCAGGCTCTCATAAATTCTTATCTAGATTATTCCTTTAGCTTTCTCATTAGTCACCTTGTTTCTAGTCCTGCAGCTAAAATACAAATCTGATAATTTCCCTCTCTTATTTAAAACACTTTGAGGAGTAACATACAAATTAAAACTACAGTGTTGATTCTACTACTCGATTAGTCTGCTTGGGCTGCCATAACAAGATACCACAGACTAAGTGGCTTAAACAACTGACATTTATTTTCTCAAAGTTCGGGAGGCTGGAAGTTCATCATCAAGGTGCCAGCAGGGTTGGTTTCTGGTGAGGAACCTCTTTGTGACCTGCAGGGCTGCCTTCTCACTGTGTCTTCACGTGGCCTTTCCTCTGTATGAGTGGGGGGGGAGTAACAGAGAGAGATATCTCTGGTATCTCTTCCTCTCATACAGGATGAGGCAAAAGTAGGTTTACAATCGTTTGTATGGAAAATAGTGCAATAATTAAGAAATAATAATAAAGAGTAAACTCGATGTTTTGTGTACTCACAAGTGTAATCCTTATTTTTGCCCCACCCTGTAGGGACACCAGTTTTATCAAATTAGGGCCCCACTCTTATGACCTCATTTAACCTTAATAACTTTCATAAAGGTTCTAACCCCAAATACAGTCACATTTAGGGTTAAGCCTTCGGCATATGATTCTGAGGTGGTTGGGCACAATTCAGCCCATAACAACTACACATACACACACACCAGAATGGCTAAAATGAAAAAGGCAACCTCAACTGTTGGAAACTGGAACAACTGGAACTCTCTCATACACTGGTGCTGAGACTCTAAATTAGTCCAATAACTTTGTAAAACTGGCAGAATCTGATAAAGCTGAACATACACTTAGCTTATGGCCCAGAGACTCCACTCCTAGTCATTTTATCCAATGGAAATGCATACATATATGCACCAAAAGTCATGTACAAGAACGGGCACAACAGCACTATTCACAATAGCCTCAAACTGTTAATAGGAAGAATAAATAAATTATGGCAAATTCATACACAGAATATTATACAACCACGAGAGCGAATGAGCTACATCTCCACACGGCAGAATGGATCAGAAACATAATGCTGGTTGATAGAAGCCAGACACAAAAGAGTACATACTTTTAAAATCCACTTAAATAATGTTAAAAAACAGGCAACACAAATCTATCATGTGAGAAGCCAGGTTGGTGGTCCTCCTTGGAGAGGGGAGTGGTGACTGGAGGGGAACAAGCCTAGGCGTCAGGGGTTCTGGTTACATTATGATCTAGTTTCAGGCTATGCAGCTGTGTTCAGTTCATGAAAATTCATTAAGCCGAATATTTATCATATGTGCACATTTCTGCATATATTTTACACTTCAATCAAAGTTTTTCTTAAAAAATGAAATATTCTGAAATATATTCATCCCAGTATAAAGTCCCAATACTTCAGCCTGGCCTAAAGTCCTTTGTGACCTGGTGGTCCCAGGCCAACCTTTCCAGCCCTATCCACACCACTCCTAGCCTAGACGCCAGCCAAAACAAGCCCTAACGAATACCCACAATGCATCATGCTCTTTCATGCTCTCCCCCTACCTGAATATCCTTCCCATTTGCTCTGCCTGGTTGACTCCTTTTTAAACTTTAAAAATTATCTCAGGCTTTATCTCCACCAGGTAGTTTTCCCTCACCCCATGCAATCCAGGCTGAGTCAGGAGTCTCTGCTCTTTCATCTCTTAACAGCCTATGTACTTATCACCCTTAGTACACTGCACTGTCATTTTGGGTTTATAAATCTGTCTTCACCACTGGACTGTGATGTGATAAGGGCAGAGATTGTGTCTTTTATCTCAGCATATTCAGCGCCTAGTGCCATGCCCACCACATAGGAAATGCGCAATGAACAAACAGCAAATAAATAAATAAAGGCAGTAATAAAATTTAGCTTACATCTTGATTTTGGTACAGAATTTTTCTTTAGTCATTCTATCAAGAAAATTTTAAAAGAAAATTAATCTAATATGGCAGCACAGATTATATACCATGCCCCAAATTTAGTTTGCAATGAGTGCTTTGTTCCCCATGAACATAAATGTCAGGGAAACAAAATACACATTTCTTAAAATACATAATAGTAACACTGCCCATTCCCTAAAGACTGTCCAACTCTACAAAATGATTGCATTCCTCTGGAATATGGGTGAAGTGTTAATGTCCTTGGTTGGCTTGAAACTCAAGAAATTCTTCTAACATCTAGATTGGCCATGTTTCTTGGTGGATCTGCCAAAAATTCCTCAGATATCCCGGCCTGGGATTTATGAACTGAGAGGTTTATGATATTTCAGAGTGTAGAATAGGCTATTGTTTTACATATTAGACAAGTCAAGTAAATGCAATGAGAGCTGTGACTGGGCTTAGGGCCCAAAAGTGAACTGAGTTGACAAGAGCCATATTCTATGCAAGTTCCAAGAAGGCTCAAACCAGGCAAAAAGCTAAGCGGTGATCATACCGGATTCTCAACAATGTTTCTTCTTCATCTGAGTTTGGGCTCCAGGTCTGGCTCCATAATAGAAAGCCAGAAGAGGTATTAATGAGAGGAGGTAGGACGATAAGGATATTGACATGAGGATGATTCCTGATAAAAAAGGGTGAACAATTTGCAACAGAACAAGCACAGATGTGAAACCTGACCTCAAACTGCTCATCATCCACAAAAAGGCAGGCAAAGGTAAAGAGGAAGTAGCCTATTTTAAATATGTGCACAATCTGGTAGTGACCCTAGGCCCGCCTTTAGGGCACCTGCCCACCCCCTGCCGGATTAGAACCTCTCACCCACTCCACCCCAAGGATCCAGCTTGCAAGCTTATTTGTACTGTCGCTGACTCTACCCATCCTCTTGAGCTATTGGACCGGACATAGACCCTGGACTCAAGCTGCGCCCATCAGATGATCTCAGTTTGGAACTGGGCTGCAGTGAAGCCAGTGCTCCGAGAGAGGACCTGCAGGGCTGCCTGCCCAGCCATATGGGGTGGAAGGGAGTGGGGAAGCACAGAAAAGTGGATGCAGTGATAAAGAAGAGATACAATAAACCATCGTGGCTAGGTAGGGGGTTGCTGTTTTTATTCCCAATCCTCTAGAGCGGGGTGGGGAACCTTTCTTCTGCCAAGGGCTATTTGGATATTTATAACATCATTCATGGGCCATACAAAATTATCAACTTAAAAGTTAGGTATGAAAAAAGGTCCTAAATTTATTGAATTTTGAGTCCCACCTGTGGTTGCCTTGGCAGGGTGAGGCCAAATGATTTTGCAGGCCAGATAGTGCCCCGCCAGCCGGACATTCCCTACCCCTGCTCTAGAGAGATATCATATATTCTTTGCCCAAGTCTGGCCTGCTCTTTATGACAAAACACCACGTTTACTTCATGCTAGTTTGGGTGGGTTTCTGAAGTCCCAGTACTAGGACACAAGTGCTCTGGTATTAGCACAGGAGGTCTGTCCCTATTCCCCCAGTGCCCTGGAAAAGGACAGAGGTGTGACTGAGCTCAGCCCTTACAGCCACTGCCTGCTGGAGTTCTAGCTCTGAAACGCCAGGTGCTGGTGAGCTGTTGGTTAGAGGGGATGCTACATGGTTCTTTAAAAAAGGAAGCATTATACCATGTATGATGACAATACAAAATTAAGCCTCGGAAAATTTCAGTTTTGATAGCTAGCACAGGAAATTGCATTTATGTATGGAAACTAAATTTAGAAGCCTGGATGGATTGACAGGATCCCTCCTAAATCCTTGTAAACAGCTCGTGCCAGGTGCCAGGAAGTCACTGCAGTAGCAGGGACTGGCTAGGTGGGCAGGCCCTCGGCTGTCCTAAAGTCTGAAGGAAGAAAAAGGCCTTTTCTCTATGAAAGTTATTTTTCAGAAGTCTTATCTCTCAGGTTAAGAGAGAATTAACACTTTCTGCAAGAATTTATTTTCAAGACAGTCCCCATTTTCTCCCAGCTTTGAGTCCATAAACAAGGAAAGGGTGTGGTCATGACTTAGATTTGCTTGGGCAGTGTTTGTTTCCCTGGCCAGCTGCCCGAGAGCGAGGCAGGACCCAGCGCAAAGGGGGGAAATGGGAGTGGGTGAGGCTCCTTCCCCTCACCCACTGTGCCCCCCACTCTTAGGGTACCCTCCTTATCATGGTGTTCCTCTATCACTTGAAGTCCCAGTGACATGAAAACTGGGGTCTGAGGCAGAAGAATGACATTAATAGTGGTTCAGTAGGGAAAGGAGGATGGAGTTGGGCAGACATGTTTAAAGCCCTGTTACTACCACACCAGTGCTACTCTCAGATCCAGGCAAGAGGGCCTTCTGCCCTTGGCCATGAGTTCTAGAGGGTCCTACTGTGGTCCAGCTCAGGTGTGAGCCATCCCATGGAGTGAAGAATCCACCAAGGAAAAGAGACATGCCCACCCAGTCTATGTCTCCCCCTCTAGGCCATGCTCCAGGTACTGAGACAACAGAATTCCCTGTGGTGGTCCTGAACCCACTTCCAAGACCTGTGCAGGTCTCTTCATAGGTGTGTCCTCCCAAGAGTGTGTATTCCCTAGATTTCAGGCTGGCTTAGGGGCAGCCATTTGCAGACAGTATGGACAAGAGTTGGATGGTGCCTACTGGAGGACAGGTATGTGAGCTTCAGAGGTGGGAAGAGAGGGCACCAGGCCAGGGACTGGGCTGTGACTCTGTGCACCATCTCTTTCTGGCTCAGACCAAGAAGTCTGAAAATTCTCAATCTGAATCTGGCCTTCCAGGATGTCATGAAGGTTTATTTTTCAAAGTAGGAGAAGAGAACATGCTTTATTTACCTGTTAGCTTGATGTATAACTTTTACCATGGAATATGGGTCTATATTTGTACTCTTGCTCTAGGCCCCCCGAACGTTAAGGGTGAGCCATGCCACCATTTCAACACTGTGTGACCTTAGAGAAGTTACGTTAGGTCTCTGAGCCTGCTTCCTTATTTGCAAAATGAAGGCAATAACAATAGCTGTTATTATGAAAATTTTAAATGTAATTAGTTCTATTATTGTTATATGCCCTTTGGCAAATTACTTAATCTCTATGCCTCAGTTTTCTCATCAGTCAAATGGGAGGATACTAATAGTACCTGTTTTATGGGTTGTTATCAATTAATGTAAGGGTCTTAGAACAGTGTCTAGAGGGGAGTAAATGCTATGTAAATGTCAGCTGTCATTGCTGTTGTCCTTGTTGCTGTTATTATTATCCACTGTCCACTGCTACCAACTGGACTATTGGATTAAAGAAAATAGCATATGCAGTGTGTAGGTCACAATGAGACACTCCTCTGCCACATTTCTGAGTTACTCTGAGACTTGCCTCATACTCTAGATTCATCCTGTGATTTCAAAATCCCAAGACTTCTTAGGAAGTATGAAGCCTGCTCCTGCTTCCAACTGCGACTGCTGCTTTGGCCAAATGTAATCTGATGAATACAAACTAAAAGAGTCCTGTCCTGGGATAACCCTCATTCTTGTCTGTAAAGGGCTTTGAGATCCACTCAGAAAGGTGCAAAACAAATCTTAAATCTCTGAGCAGAGACATGGTGGTGGCAGCAAGTGAGGAACGGGGGAGGGACATTGGCCCTTCTCCTGAGATTCACCGATTGCCAGTCCTTGCTATGGAAGCATTTCTGCAGCCCTGTGCACTGGCAGACTCTCAGGGCTGGGCTGGCTTTGGGAATTAACTAAATATTAATTTTGTAACTATTGAGAGACAGCTGATGCTTCCTAAGAGGAGACTTAATCGCATGGGAACTTGTAAGCCACAGAGAGCTATAAAAGGGTTTCCCAACAGCAAGCTCTATTGCTTTCTGCTATACAACATTGCCTCTATGGATCAGCAGCTCTTTCTTCTGCTCAACACCCACTCCAGTTGCTTCAGTTTTGTGAGGAATCAGCAGCTTAGACACCAGAGCTCTCCATGGGAGTGAAACTTCAGAAGGGTACAAGGGAGGCCACTAGCAAAGCATCAAGCCCCCGGCTCTTCACTCCAGGAGCACCCTCTCCCCAGGGACCCATTGCAGGGAAGTTCTTCCTACATCCCCATGCTCTACAGACACATTGTATCTTAGGGATGCTCTATTCCTTATTCACATTAAAGAACAAGTAACAAAGAACAGCATACAGCATTATACTCCTCTCAAATATGTTCATTTTAAAAAGACCTAAGGAAGCCATAAGCTAAAGAAATAAGGCAATTTCAGATGACAGAAACAGGAGAGGGTTTTTTGTTAGAGTGGTGATCCTGGGGAATGGCAGGCCTATTCCAAAGTCCTTTTCACCTCTGAATCCATTTATTCAGCCTAAATACTTTTCTATTTGTGCTTTCAGGTATGATATCAGGAAGTGACTCCACAGTTCACTGGTATCACTGTGGTTTGGGGCTGGTCACACAGCTATCCCCCAGGGCCTATGAGCAGTGACCACTAAATCCCTGTGGTCATGGTTCCTGTCAAGGCCTTTGCTTTGGAGTCCCCCTCTCCTTAGGGTCAACAGCTTAAAGTTCTACAGCCAGGGAGTCGTGCCCTGACCATCTCTTATTTGTGTTTGGTGGTTCTGGCCACAGACACGCACTCCTACATCATAGCAATGGGACCATTTTAATGTATAGAAAAATTCTAGAGGGAGGAAAAGAGGCACTATGGTTTTACGAAGGAGGGTACCTGCTTTGATTAGCATGAGTGGTGCCTTTGTTTTTAAAAACACATTTGAAGCAGTTGAAAATATGCAAGCTGGTTTGCATGCTATGTTAAAAAAGCTCAGCAATAAACTATAAACGTCCTTGTGATATTTCTTAAAAGAAATAGTTCCTATGTGTGAAGAGTAACCACTATTCCAAGAGTGAAACATCTGAGCTATTTAAATTCCTCTGCAAAGTATGAAAAGCAAATTAAGTAATCATGCCACACTCACTCACATCAGAATGAGCAGTGCAGTTGTTTTGTGTTTTTCTTTTTCTCTTTTAACTGGTGGGGTGGTAGGGGAACATCTAGTCTGATTGTCAAAATTCAGTCAAAATCTCTAGCCATTAAAAGTTTTTAGGATAGATGATACCCCTTAACAGATGATTAGCAAGGATGAATATTTTTGTGGTACAATCAAATCAACATGTACTTGATTACTGACTGTTTGCTGTGTACTACAGAATGAGTGTCTATAAGGCCGGGGTGTGGGGAGACCATTGTGTGTCATGGGTGTGTCCATGAAGCTGCAGAAATATTTTTCTCAGTGTTCTGTTTATGAAACCTAGTTTGTTGGACAGCTGCTGAGGAGTCGAACCAAAGGATATGATAGCTACTATTTTTATCCATAAGACCTAATTTAAACAAATTTGTCGGTGGTGCAATAAGCCATATTCTATGCCAGCTCTTGTCTGCTCAAAAGAAAACAGAGATATCTCTGTTTATTTCCCATGAAGAAAAAGTTTTTATTTACCCTGAATGTACCTTTGTTTATTTATAGAGCTGTTTCCTGTTTTTTCTTATCAAAATATTTCAGCTGTAGCTTAACAAATTAAGTAGGTGTAAGAGCTTCTGTCCCAACCAAGTCAGATGAGTGTGTTTAATCAGTTCTGAAGCAGATCCACAATGTTAGCAAATGAGGCACTTAAAAAAATAAAAGGGGAAAACATTTTTATTCTCGTATCGCCTATGGGAAAAATACAGATGGAAAGAATAGCAATGATGAAACAAAATTAATATATCTATATTACATAACAACCAAAAAAAAGGTCCCATGTCACATTTATATGTTTCCTTTCAAATAATGTGCATGTTATTTTTTCCCCTCTTTAAATATTTGTTTATGCTTGAGTTGTCAGCCTTAAAGGCATAGGATAGATAATCGATTTCTGCCCCTTTAAGGAGACTACATGTCTCTGCCCAATGCCATTATGTGTTGATTTCATAGTTTAACACTCAGAAAATGTGTTTTTTTTCTCTATTTCCTATTTCCTGGCTGTGTTAGGGGCTGAGGGTGGATATCTTACTTTTGCCCTCACGTACAGCCTACACGTGTGAAAGCAAATTCCAAGGAAATGTATTCTAATTCCCTCCAGCAACAGATGAAAATGTTTTGTTACTAGAGACTGGATGTATTCCAGTTTGCTGACAAATCCAGCTCTGGGGTATCAAAAGTTGGAGACTTTTTCCCCCTGTTTCTTTCGATAGGGGAGTCAATAATATTGAACAAGAAAGGATTATGTTAGTTTTAGGCCAGAGTGAAGACAGCACTTGGGGGAGGTAAGAGAGTTAATCATGTGTCCTAAATTGAGCTGGTGGCAATGTACTTGGTGCATCAGTTAACTAATCTTTAATTTTTGTACCAGGCACAGAGCCAGCACATCCAGTTAACTGGAAGAGATGATTAAGGAGAACGTTGTAAAAATGCTGAACTTAATTCACTATCACCAAATTAGGCATCTCGGAAACTGACAATTTTGCTCAGATGAAATGCAATGACATGATCCAAATTGTGAGGAAAGGAATCCAACTTGGTTGGGATAGGAAAGACAAAACAAAAACAAAGAAATTTTGGCCCACTAGTCACTTTTGTTTGGAAACATTTCTAAAGGTTGATTTAGGCCCACAGTGCACTTAAGAATGCAATCTTCAGGCTACCATTGAGTGACCATGGACCTGAACCCAACTGTTAAAGGTGGGAGAAAATTAAGTGGACAGAGTCTACCTCCTGAAGATACTCTTCTTATCAGAGCTTCCTGAGACCTTCCAGAGTGATTCGTTCCAAACCATGTACAGTCATAGGGGAGAAAAAGGCAAGATTTGGCCAGCTGTGGACATGGGACTTAATCATCTACAGCCTATTCCCAACTTCAAACAATTGCCCACAAGTTTAAGAATTTTACCTTAATGTATCTTAACATAGTTTATTTTTTGAAAGAAAATTATCACAGAGAAAACTTTTTAAAAACCACTTTCCAATCATACATACAGAGTGCAAATGTATTTGTATGAATACATAACATATATTTTATTCACACATGTAGGTACCCTGGCTCTATTCCTTATATGGGAAGTTCAAAGAGAAGGATCTATTTTTTTTTTTTTTTTTAAAAAGATATCTTTAATGATTTCAGAGAGAGGAAAAGAGAGGGAGAGAGAGAGATAAAAACATCAATGATGAGAGAGTCATTGATCGGCTGCAGCCCGCATCCCGGGCATGTGCCCCGACGGGGAATCGAACCCTGATGGCCTGGATCCTAGGTCAACGCTTAACCACTGAGCCACGCCCGGCTGGGCCAAAGAGAAGGATTTAAACATGGCTTTTTTTCTAAGTTAGGTATATGCTTCAGAACATGTTTCATAAGATGTTACTTAGGTGCTTCAATTAACCGGAAAAAATAACTACACATACAGAAAACAAATGGCCAATTTCTTTAATATAGAACTGAATCTTACAAATCAGTAAGAAAAAGATAAACATCCTACAGGAAAAATAGCCATAGGATAGATATAGATAGTTCACAAAAAGGAACAAAAACAGGAAATAGACATATAAAAGTATACTAAACTTCGCTCATAGTTTAAAAATTCAAATGATGATGGGATAGCAATTTTCACTTCCAATATCAAAGACTAAAAAGAGTGGTAACACCAGGATAAGATATGAAGAAACAGTCACTCTCATACACTGTTGGTGAGCATATTAATTGATCTGTTTTGTGGTAGTAATTTTACAATATCAAAGTTGACCCAGAAATTTTACTTCTAAGAATGTAACCCACAGAAAGATTCATATAAGGACACAAAGACAGATGTACATAGATAATGGTTGCTGTGCTGTTCCTAAAATCTGAAAACTGGAAACAAATCACTAAGAATGAGGTAGATCTATACAGACTCACTCTGAAAGTGTTCCAAGATATGGCAACAAGGAAAAACAACAAGTCACAAAAATGATATGGTTTCAGTTTGTTATATGCAAAGGAAAACTAATGGTATATATACTAAAATTTCTGGGGACAGCATTTTGGAGCACTTTCCACGTTTGTACTATTTGATCACACATTAAAGGTAAAATAAAAGTCGTTTTAAAAAAACCAAAACGGTATGAACATCAGTTAAGTACTTTTCTTGCCAAGTATGTTAAATCTGGATTTCAACATGAGGAAACAATCACATAAAACCAGGTTGTGTGATATTCTATAAGAACCAGTCCGGACGCCTTAAATTTATCAATATTATAAAAAAAATTCTGTTCTAGATTAAAACTAGTGAGGTCACTCACCCGCCTTGCCTTACTGCATCCTCGCAATGACCCGCGCAGGAGGCAGTTGGCTCCATTTTACAGATTTGGAAGTGGAGCCCGGTGGGGAGGGGAGGGGTGGGGTGGGGTGGGGTGGGGACGGGTGGGGACTGGTGGGGGAAACAGGTTGCCCCACCCCCACCCCAAGGCTGCCCCGTCTGGATCCTTCTGCATCATTCCCCTGCTTTCCTCCATAGGTAGACTCATGTCATCGGCATGATTGCCAAAAGATACACATTTTTTTTTAGATTTGTAGCAAGTAAAACATGCTTATACATTTTATAATCTTTTAAACATACCTTCTCTCTTAATATCATATTATTAAGCTCGTCCATTTTGCTGCACAGGTTGCAGCTGTTCATTTTGCCCGCTGCCTAGCGCTCCCGGGGGCCTTACGCAGCTGACTCTCCCAGTCCTCGGTCGTCGGGTACCAGGCTCCGGTCATCGCCACGTGGCTTTTGCGGGGCGGCGGAGCAGCGGGCTCACGCAAATGCTCTCCTTCAGGAGGCCATGTTTCCAAAGGGGTGGCACCAATCCGCTCGCCCCCCTGCTATAGACAAGCATCTGATTGGTCCATATCCCCGTCAATGATTGGTCGATGTCTAGGCATGTGATGTCCACCTGGCCAATGAGGATTAGAGGGCTGTCCAGAGGGTGCTGGGAAATTCACTTACTCCCGGAAGTGACTAACCCTAACCAGACACTAGCTCCCTCTGCGTGCAGGCGTGATGTTCCCGCCGCCTTGGAACCGCGGGAGAGCTGGGAGGAGCAGGCCTGGGTCCTAGTCGTCCGTCGCAGAGTCCCTGAATTAACCACCCCTGGGGCTGCTTTGCCTTTGGACTTGAGTTTGTTTCAAGGAGCTGTGGATTTCCTTGTTTTAGTCATTCCGGTTGGGTTTTCTCTGACTTTCATGTTTGCTATTCATTTCAGCTGTTACGTTCAAGTGCCTCCCAGCCCAGTTCTCCAGCAAGTCCATGGTGACTCACCCTCCTTTCCAACAAATTCTCTTTCTGTGTTGACCAGCCAGAAATGATTTCGGTTACTTGCTGCTTAGAACCCTGATGATACAGAGGAGAGTCTGAACTCAGGCTTGTCTGCCAGTGAGCAGAGGTTCTGGGAGAGGAGCAAGGGGGGTGTTTCAGGATGGACGTGAGGGAAGGTAGAGCGGAGGCTGGAGCTCCAGGCGTTACCCGCTCCCACCGAAGGTCGCAGTGCAAGGACACAGCAGGGGTCAGATCCTGGAGGGGCTTCAATGCCAAGCAGAAGAATGTTGATTTTATCCTTAAAGTCACGAGATTTTGACCAAAAGAGTCACTTACTGAAATGTATATTTTAGGGAGTTTTCCCAGACGGTGTTTAGGCCTCTGGCCTCCTCTGAGCTCCCATTGTGGGCCGGTCAGGTCCCAACACCATCTCAGCTAAGCCACACAGCTCCAAGGAAGACATTATTCTTTTTCCAGGAATCCGGGAAGGGACTGCCCATGGTCTCCAGCTGCTCGGGGCATAGGCTTCCAGTGTGTTAGAAAAGAGTTGGCACCCCAGGGCTTATCTTAGCCAAAATCATCCACGCTGCTCCAGGAAGAGAGAAGCCTCTGCACCGATCGGCAAAATGTTTCTATAATCCGTAAAACCATGTGACCAGGTCACTAGCTTTAAGGCTGTCTTAGCTGAGGTCTGCCGAGGCTGAGAAGTGACATTCCATCTTTCTATACTGCATTAATTTAAATAAAGCCTTTTCCAGATGATGAAAAATAAAATAACTAAAGAGAATCGATAACTAAACATAATGTGTGATCCTTGATTGGATCCTGAATGAATAAAAAAATCATTATAAAGGACTTTTTAGGACACAATTGCCTTGGTAAATCTAGATGAAAGAATAGGATTTCTAGAACTATATTTTGGGAAACACAAGTATAGAAAATACCCCTTTAACTGAAATGTATTGTGCCCCTCCATGCTAGATGTTCCCATGGACATATTATCTCATTCAATCTTGGTTATTCATAAAAGAGGAAGATGATTTCCTATTGAAGCTAAAAGTCTATTAGTATGATGTTAAGGGATATCAATATATTCCATTTTAGAGTATCTTATTTCTAGATTTCCAATTAGTGCCTAGATGCCAACTAGAATTTATCAGTAAGCTGGGGAATTTCAAAACTGGAGGGTATCTTTGAGGTTACTTGGGACCAATCCTCGTTATTTTTCAGGTGAGCAAAGGGGACCCAGATAGTATAGGTGATGTACCCATGGTCAGTTAGAAGAAAAATGGTTTGGGAAATCTTGCTTTCAAATTTAATGCTCTTATAATAAAAACATAAAGATTTATTTAACACTTGCTGAAACGGACATGATATAGTAATGGCCTGCCTTGAGATGTTCTCCTTGCATGGAAAGAACCTGTATGGAAAGAGGCTTAACAATTGAGGAGGAATTTCATGATGATCCTCAAGGAACAAAGAGCCTCCAACTCCTAGCACTTGTAATAATGCAGGCAGTGGGCTGAGTCCAAGCTGAACCAAGACATGCCCTTTGCTTGACTTTTTTGTTACATAAGATAGCACTAGGAGTTCAAGCCAAAACATTTTTCTACCTAAAACACACACACACGCACGCACGCACGCACGCACACACACACACACGAGAAAAGAACTGAGTGATTATAGAAGATGGATTACAAAAGTTCTAAGTCCTTTACTTATCCTCCTGATAAACATTTCCCTTGTAACATGTTCCCAGCAGGCCTCTTGTCATCTGATAAAATGATGGGAAGGGCATTAAATCATTTTTCCCTTATAAAATGTGTATACCTCTTTCTTGACTGGACTGAGGCTCCAGACTTACATCCCCTATTTTACATCTCCCTCTGAAAAGAATCTCCTTACCCACACCGTGCATTTAAGGAAATCCAAAAGTCCTCCTCCCTAACACGATTTCCCTAATTGGCTCATGCCCACTCTCCAGGGGCCAATGGAATGTCCCAAATTGGTGATGGTGAGAGTGTGACTGCTCCTTGTGGTGGGGCAGGTACTGGGGGTAGGGCAGGCAAAGGACTCTGGAGGGCACAGGGAGTCACAAAGGTGTTTTAGAGGTAAGCCTAAGTCTAAATAGTTGGAAGAACACATACATTGCCAAGTCGAGAGGCTACTGAGGGTTTGGGACTGAATGGAAATAGGCTTATAGCACTGACAGGTCAGGGCCAGGCTAGAGGGTGTCTTGGAAAACGGTCCCAGATCCTAGCTTGCAAATGTGGCACATCACTGTGGTTGGCAGAGCCTGGTGTCTTGAATTGGCTGATGTAGCCGAGATCAGTGGGCCCGGAAGAACCACTGGTCGGTGAACAATAGCTAAGAGGAGATAGGGTCTGGAATGAAAACTGGATCCCCACATCCAAGGAGGTCAGCAGGGTGTGACGTCAAGGACAAACCCATTTGGGGTCCAATAATCAAGTCTGACAAGGGAAGAAGAGAACGCAAGCATGAAGGCAGGGGAACGGGCAGCCACGGCGGTCAGTGTCACAGGAGCGCCATGCAGTGCTGGAGGCTGGAGCGACTCCAGGGCCAAAAAGTGGGTGGTACAGCCGCTCTTCATTCTGTTTCTGCTGAATGGGATTTGCTTTCTGCCATAATTAAGTACCATGAGAAATTTTGTTTATTCTGTTTCTTTGTAATTAACTGGGAGTATGAAGGTGAAAAGCATTTGTTCATGGGGACGAGCATGTGCGTTTGAGTTGATGGGAACACCAGAATTTCAAACATGCAGGCCTTCCTGCTGGAATGCGTTTTAGCGCAGTAGGAACGGGGAATGCGGCCGAAAGGATGCTCCCTGGTCAGCCACACTGAGTTCTCCCACCGGCTGGGTGGAGATCCATGGGTCAGGCCCACGGGAGCTCTTTAGAAAAGCGCTGCGAGAATGCACACATTTCAGGGAGGGTGGGTAACATCTGCACTCGAGAGGTCCGACAGCTCAGCTAACGTACGATTGTGCTTATGCCCTGAGGGAACAGAGTGAGGCAGTTCGGGTACTGGGGAAGGCTAGGTTCCCAGCAAGAGAGCCTGAGAACACCGGGCACCAGCGGGGCAGGGGGAAAAAGGAGCCCTAGGGGTGCTCTGGGGCCTGCTCAAAGAGGTGGGTAGAGAGTGGAGTCTAGCTGACGGGGTGCCAGTCTACATACCTTTACCCCAACTTCTGCCACAGTAGGTCAACTTCTCTTAACTTTGCATAATGGGTTTTTATGATTTTCTTTCATTTGGCTTTAGGGCATTTGAAAACCACCTCCCTATACCAATAGCACAAGTGCCATCTGTGTTCTCAGCTCTGTGCTGGATGCCGTCTTGGTTATTCATGGAGGAGTCTGCAGCCTCCCTGGAAATCCAGGTTTATGTAACAGCGAAAAGGAGCGAACGAGATAAGGTAGGACTGAAGTGCTAAGGGATGTGTTAGGGGCTACAAGTGACTCACAACTGCACAAAAAAAAGAGATTCCTGGGTTATGGGGTAAAGGGCCAAATCAAAAAGTAAAGAAATTTCTACAGAAAAAAAAAAAAGAAGAAGAAGAAGAAGAAAAAAGTGGTATTTGAGCCGAACCTAAAAGGAGGAGAGGATTTGAATCGGGGAAGGTTGTTCCAAGCTGAGAGAACAGCAGTATGGACAAAGGCATAGAGATATGAACTCCCAAGGCCAATTTGGAAAATAGTAAATAGAGAAAACACATGGATGACTGACAGTGTTTTCCATTCTTCAGATTACTTATTCAGACTGTGTCCTGAGCAAGAACAATTGCCTGTGGTTTATAAATAGGTCCCAGTTATTTTAAGAGAGCGTAACACTGATGGTCATTCATGGAATATTTCAGAGACTTCAGTTTTCCAAGGGCCAGGAGAAAATGTATAAGTGCATAAGAAATGGTCCAACACATGAAACACCGTTAATAAAACCTAAGGCAAAGTTTATGTGGAAACTTGGTGTTCCTATTCAGGCACTTGTCTCTCTGTCGCATTCTCCCGCCTGGATTTGCTCCTAATTTACTATGCAAAATGCCTAAGGCTTCAGATGACATGTACCTCTGGAAATAAAAGAACAAGAATAGAAATTGGGAGATAAAACAACAACAACACAAGAGATGAAGTCATTTGTCTGAGCTCACAGGGAGAGTGGTGCCAGAGTTACAATCAGGACACTCATCTCAGGTTTCCTTTCACCCAAGGTCTTGAATACAGAATTTTGACCCACCTCTGTAACCAAAAAAGCCACCAAAATTATACAGAATTTCAGTTCCTGTGATTCCTAAGATGAGAACCTTTTCACTGTTTCATAGGTTGGGGATCCCAACTGCCTAGACTTGAGAAACATTCCAATGCATATGTACATGTTATATGGTGTCCAAAAGAAAGAAGACATTTATATCCATAGTTCATTAGGGTAGAGATGAATCTATATTTTGTTGCAATTAGCGTCCTCCTCAATTTTCCATTAAAGTTCTATTTTCTAATCTGTTTCACTAGTGTTTGCATCACTATATATTGTTCATTTGGGCCTAAGAAAGATTTGGATAAATATATCTTTTTTATTTGTATTTGTACTTTTTCTTTGGGTTCCCCTTACTATAGACTGAGGGCAAAAAAATAAACTGATGATTATCCTAAATAGTCTACCTTCCAGTCATAATGCAATTGGTAAAAGAAGGACCCTGGAATTTCATTCACAGCTCTGAGTGATTAAAATAAAGTTTTAATAACAGTAACAGCTGCAGCAAAGTACTTTCTTACAAAAAATTTCTTAGGAAAAACATCCAACAGTCAATCCTAGCTCACATCTGAAGAGATCACTGTCAAACATCTCCAGAACTATGAAATAACTCTATTTAATTTGTGATTCTACAAGTCTTTGCAAGAATTCGGAGTTGCACCCACCCTAGCTCTCTAAATAAGACTGAGCATTATTAAGAAGCTTTCTCATTCTTACAATTGTTCATCACATTGGGTAACAAAACCATTACCAATAGCATTTCTGGCCATTCCAAAAATCTTCTCAAAAATTCTTAAACTACTCCAAGAATTGAAAAGATAGCTCCACCCAACTTATCAAATATAATAACAACTGCCTACAAAAATGTCCTTGGACAGGCAAAATTTGTAGCCAGTCAAAGGGGGTTATTTTCATACAGTGTTTAAGATGTGCAGAATCCTTCCTTAACAACAAAGTTTTTACATTTCATGAGGATTTGGGGAGGAAGGGGTGAAGGTATTTTTTTTTTGGTATTATTTTCTTTCATAGTGCTATGATAGCAACAGTGGATTATATATTAAACCACCAGTTAATTAGCAATGAAGTTCACAGGCATAACCTAGACAAGCAAGCTGTACATATATTTTAGTTTCCAACATCCCAACATCTTTACCTTCGGGTATGAAGGAACTAGCATAGAAATTTGGAGATTTCTATTTTAGAAATAAAATCAGGTTTTTCTATTTTGATACCTAAAACAAAGACAAAAAAATAAACAAAGCACACCAGTTTTCTGAGATGTGGTACCTTAGATAACTTCTTTTCTGTGCAGCCCTCAGGAAGTAATAAGAAAAGATCTCTAGGTTGTATTGAGTGAAAAAAAAATCAAGGCTCACAACTGTTTGTAGTATGCTACCTGTTGTATAATAAAGGAAGAGAAATAATAAGAATATACAGGGTGTCCCAAAAAATGTATACATACTTTGAATAATTATTAATTCCAGTGGGTTCAATCTGAAAAGAAAGAAACATCAATTGAGCTATCAGCTGTTAAAGTGACTATACATTTTTGTGGGACACCCTGTATATTTGATTTTGATTATATATGTCTAAGGAGACAATGGGCAAGTACCCTGGAAAAATCTATAAGAAATTTTAAGAAGTGTTTTTCTATAGGGAATTGGGGTGATGTATGGAGTGAATAGGCACTGGGTGAGTGTGAGAATTTCAATGCAAACCTTTTAGTACTGTTTTGATTTTTAATCAATATGTGACTGTATTTAACGTGAATATATTGACTACTCAAGAAAACGCTAAAATTAAAAGGGAAACCTCTGATTGTGACAATGAGTCTTTTTAACAAAAACAGATGTTTATATTGTTTATTTTCAGTTTTCAATGGGGCCAGGGAAGAACTAAGGAATGATTTACTAATTTATTGCTGCAGCTTTGTACTGGGGTATAATCCCAGTACAAACTTGTCTTTGGGAAGGTGAGACTTGGCAGTTAAGATATTCCTGGAGTTTTCTTCTGAGGCCAGCCACATTGATTCTACAGTTCATGCACCTGATGCAGATGGTTCAGAAACCAGGGGCCTACATTCACCTGGGATGTAGCTGGAGACCGTGCGAAAGCCTAAGGGCCACAGTGTCAGCACCGCTGTTCGTTCTGGAGAATCTGGGAAAATCTGTTGAGGAAGAGGGGAGGGTCAGCCTATTGAAATCTTGTATCCTCTTGGAGGGCAAACTAACAGAGAAATGACTGGAGAAAACTCTGATCTTCTCCTAAGGATAGTTAAACATAGCAGTACCTACACTATTATAACTAAGACACAATTCAGAGAAAGCTTTCAGATAACTTTCCTAACCTCCTATCAAATCTACCCCTCAGATAGCATAAATCTTCCCACCAAATGGGTGAAATCCTAGGTTCTCCTCAAATTCAGTTAGCCCGCCACCTTAAGAAACTTAGGTCTATAAGTATTTTTTGTTCCTACCACATTGTCCCATAGCAACTAGAAACCCAGTGCATGATTTTCTCAGCTTGCTGTGGTCCAAGGTCCTTTTTGGAGAGAATCCTGAGAGTGTAAATTACTTGCAGCTGAGCCAGGCCCAGACCTACCCAGCATGTGTTGCATCAAACCCCAGCACACCCGCTTGGCTACTCCTGGGAAGGCTTCAGAAGGGCTTTTCAAAGCAGATCTCATAAAAACAAATACTCCACCTCTACCCCCATCTCCTGTCCCCTTCAAAAAACAAACAACAATACTGCTCTGTTCACCAAACACAGGGGGATTTTCTGTTTAAAGTATTTTTTTCTTATTCCATATTGGCAGCACTTATTAAGAAGCGGATGGCTTTCAAGTTGGGTGAACTTTGAAACATAAGCACATAGGAATCCAGGTGTTCAAAACTTTTAAAAACTTAGATATATCCGTACAGCCTTCATCTAAAAAACATTTTTTTAAAGTTTTATTAAAACTATGCCAATTTTTTTTTTAAAGTATGCCTTTGACTACATATCTTGAGTTATTATGTTTGCTTTTAAAGCTAGTAATAAAATGTCTAAGATCCTGCTTCCCTTTTCAAACTTTTGGAAACAACTTTGATGTCAGATGGACCTGGGTTTGAATTCAGTTTTCATCACATATTCAGTCAGACCTCAGGCAACTGATGCAACCTCCTTGTGCCTCAGTTTCCTCATTGGTAAAATGTGAATAATATAAGTAAGCTCCACAAAGATTAGTTGTGAGGATTAAATGAGTACAGTAAATCCTCACTTAATGGCACTGATGCATTCTTGGAACTGTGGCAAAATGATAAAAAATGAAACCAATTTTATCATAGGCTAATTGCTATAAACAGTAGTTAAGTTCATCAACATTATAACGAAATTACATTGAATGAAACAACATTATTCCAGGACCTGCTGGACATGTAAAGTGCTTAGCAGGGTGCCTAGAGATATATGTGAGTAGTAAAAATAATGTTAAAATAATTATAATTATTATACCTCGTATCTCATTTGGGGGAAATGCTTATTAACAGAAATTTAGCAAATATTTCCTTATTTCTGTGATTCTTTAAGGGCTCCAACCTCAGTCTTAAAGAAAGGCTTATCATTAAACTTGAAATCTTGCTTGCTCTAACCCATGTGTAAAAGAAAGAACCCAAGAGAAGAAACCAGTCTGCCAACCATGAGAAGCAAGCAAGAAAAGAATTTCATTGCCTCCATGGCAAATGTCCAGATAGTGTTAGTATTTTTTGTCATCCTCTGAGAATGAGATGTGACATTTATGCTGTGACCCTGCATCCCCGCACATGCAGTATCTGAGGGCATAGAGTGGGAAATGATATCCCAACATTGGAAGTAGGATTGGAGGCAAGATCTAACCACTCAATCCAGACAGAACACTTACTCTTCAAACCAGCTACATGTTAAACTTTTCTCCGTGGGGAAGTGATTTTTCTCTCTCTGTCTCTTTGTTCCTCACCCATCGCCTATGAATTTCTGCAATTTCTTGAATGAATTCTAGGCATCAATCTAGCCCACTTCTGGAATCCTTTACATAGGCTGGCAAACTACGTCAAGTTGGGAAGTTGGGGGTGGCAGGTGGTTTATCTTGAGGCAATGGTACTCTATGATTGCCAAGGTCATCTTTGGACTTCCAAAAGAGTGACACTAGTCATGAAGATATTAGCCAGGCCTGCCTTCTGCTCACAGAAAAGCATCCTAGTTTGCCCCCTCTCTGACCCAAATACCAAGGCTATTGTGATGGAGGCACTATGGGAAGCCTGGAAGTTGGAAACAACCTCACGTTGGAGTTCTTGCTCTGTAGCATATTCCAAATTCTAGTTGCTTTTCTTCAATTTTCCCGAACCTAAATAGCAAAGATGACAATTACTGAGGCTCCAGTGGCAATGTCTGGAACAGAGTTGTCCAAAGAAATATGTGAGCCATATATGTAATTTTAAAATGTTGCAATAGTACTACTTGAAAAAATAAAAATGGTGAAATTAATTTTAAAAATAAATTTTATTTAATCCATTATATCCAAGATAGTATCATTGTAACATGTGATATTTTAAAAATTGAGGTATTTTACATTCCTTTTTTTAAAACTGTCTTTAAATATGATACATATGTAGATTTTATAAAATTCACAGTTAAAACAAGTAGATTCAAGTACCCAAGTTGTTCTAAACATACTTAAGTTTTCTAATAACTAAGCCAATAACCAATTTTTGAATTTAAATAAAAATTAAATTAATTAATATTAACCCCCTTTCCTTTCCCTTCTTCCAGTCCTTGGGAACCACCAATCTGTTTTCTATCTCTGTGGATTTACCTATTCTGGATATTTCATATAAACAGAATCATATAATGTGTGGCCTTTTGTGTCTAGCTTTTTCTCATTATGCTAAGTGTAGATATGCTAAGTATGCTACACTGAGAGTACAACGTACTAATACACTGTAGAAAGTAGCAGTGCTTGATTCCTTTTATGGCTGAATAGTATTGCGTTGTATGGCTATACTACATTTGTTTATCAGGTTAATCACTGATGGACATTTGAGTTGTTTCCACCTTTTGGCTACTGTGAACAGTGCTGCTATGAACATTCGTGTACAAGTGTTTGTGTACCTGTTTTCAATTCCTTTGGGCATATAGCTTGGAGTGGAATTGCTGGATGATATTATAATTCTATATTTAACTTTTTGAGGAACTGCCAAGCTATTTCCATAGCAGCTACACCACTTTACATCCCCACCAGCAATGTACCAGGCTTCTAATTCGTCCAGATTCTCACCATACTTATGTTCCATTCCCCACCCTACCATTTATTGAGATATAATTGACATACAGTTTAAGGTGTACAGCATAATGATTTGACTTCTGTATATCATGAAGTGATTAACACAAGTTTAGTTAATATCTATCATCTCATATGGAACAAAACAAAAGAAAAAGAAAAAAAATGTTGTCCTTGTGATGAAAACTCTTAGGATTTACTCTCTTAACAGCTTTCATATAGAGCCCACAACAGTGTTAACTATTGTCATCATCTTGTACATTACATCCCTACTACTTGTCTTATAACTGAAGTTTGTACCTTTATCTAAATCCCCTTTCCCCCACCACAAATTTGATCTCCTCCATTAAAAAAAAAAATTAAATCTATCATAGTGGGTATGAAGTGATAGCTCATAGTGGTTTTGATTTGCATAGTGACTAATGATATCGAACATATTTGTATGTGCTTGTTGGCCATCTGCATATCTTCTTTGGAGAAAATTCTATTCAACTCTCTTGCCCATTTTCGAATTGTTTATCTTTTTTGCTGTTGAGTGTTCTTTATTCTGAATATTAGATCCTTATCAGAGGTATGATTTGCAAATATTTTCTTCTATTCTGTAGATTGTCTTTTCATTTTCTTGATAATGTCCTTTGGTGCACAAAAGTTTTAAATTTTGATGACATCTAACTTGTCTATTTTTTGTTACTGTTGCTAATGCAGATCTAACAGTTCATTGCCTAATCCTTGAAGCATGTTTCAAAAGAAAAATATAATACCTTTATATCTGGAAAAGGACATACTTTGCAGTTTTATTTTACTTTGAAGCTTATAAATTTACATTAACCTGCTAATCGGTTGATAAACAGTCAGTGTTTCTTTGAACATATTCACTGAGTGAAAGGCCACTTGTTTTTTGCATAAGCCACAGGTATCTGATACACACTTTAGTTTTCTTTTAAGTTGCTTAAAAACTTATAGACATTTGCAAAGCAACCTGGACTCGAAATATTTCAAGGTTTTTATGATTTCCATTCCTCTCGACATTTTTATTGCTATCTTGCCCACATATATTTTGATGGCAATATTTTTAGCCTTTAATCGGACATTTCAAAAAATATGCAACATAGTTCTCACTGAAACACTCTTTTCACACTCATATTTAATTGGTTTATGCAATGCTTAATTATACTTAGTGTACTTATTACATATATTAAGTATAACTGAAATAAACAAACTTGGGAACATATACAACTGACTTGTTAAATATGCACCACAACTGGAGGGACCTGAAAAATACAGGTGTAGCAGAGTATATAGCCTACTAGGTGCGCGCCATGGACATCAGTCAATATGCCTGCAACACAGAGGGAGTGAACAGTGTAATCCAACAATGGGCACCTACTCTACTATTCTAGAGGTCTAAACTCAGAATTACTTTAAGAATTCTTTTTATATTGTAGTAACATACGTAACATAAAACTTAGCATTTTAACCACTTTAAGTATACAGTTCAATTGCACTAAGTATATTCACATTGTTGTGCAACCATCACCACCATGCATTTTTAGAACTTTTTTCATCATGCAAACAGAATTACTTTTTAATAATTAGTATGTGATGCCCAGATACACAGTTCTGATAAGCTAGTTTCTAAGCAGATCTCTCCGGCACATAGTAGCCATATAAATAAACTTGGGAAACTCACTTGACCTATCAGTGTCTCAGTTTTCTCATCTATAAAATAGGCTTAATATGTATCCCACAGAAGTGAAAAGAGGAAAAAATAATATATTTGCTAAAGCACTTTAAAAATTGGAAAGCATTTTACAGTCACTACTTGTGATCATTATTATTAACAGAAAATTTGAAGATCCTTTATATCTGCAAAAATTTTGTAATAAAGTACTATTTCTGTGGGAAACAAAGCCATATCTAATGGCATGCTTTTAAAAATGGAGAGAAGTTACAGACAGGATATCGATGAGTCTTAGGCTCCTTTAAATCAACCTTGATTCTATTGTGAGGATAACAAACTGCAGCAAAGCTGCGTCTGAGAGTTTTGAGGACAAGCCTTTTGAGTTACCACCATTTCTAAGGCTTTTTATCTTTCCTAGATTCTTGCCTTCCACAGAAATATGTCTTCTTCTATAATCTCCAGATTTAGACTTTTTAAAAAAATCCTCACCCGAGGATATGGTTTTGTTTTGTTTTTTATTTTTAAGGTGAGGGGGGGAGAGGGAGAGAGAGAGAGAGAGAGAGAGAGAGAGAGAGAGAGAGAAATCAATTGGCCGCTTTCCGTAGGTGCCTGGACCTGGGATCGAATCCGAAGCCTAGGTATGTGCCCTGATCAGGAATTGATCCTGATACCTTTTGGTGCACCGGACCACACTCCAACCAACAGAGCCACCCCCCCAGGACTAGATTGTCTTTTCTTTGACCTGTTACTTCCTCTTTGCTCAGTGGTACAATGGAGTCTTCCCGGTGATGATTTTTTTCCACCAAAAAGGTAAGAATTTGAAATTGTGAGCAAGTATTTATAGTGCAACTCTGAATCCTTGTCTTTCACATTTTTTGAATACTTACTGCCACTTTGCTTGAGTACCTTGCAAGGTTGTGTGGCTTTGCTCTTTTGAAGGAAATTTTTTAAAAAGTGAGTGGGAATGGAATGGGGTAGGAGAGGTGACTCATCCATCAAATGAAGATTTATTCAAATACTATTATCTGTGATAAAGGAAGCAGTTAAGAGTCACCTTTTCAGAACAGCAGTCACTGGAAGAATTTAAACAGGCATTTCCGGGTACTGGGGTACTGCTATTGTTTTCTTTGGTATTTCATTAACATTTTGAGTGGGGAGGTACTGGGGGCCTTGGCCCAAAATAAGTGAAAACAACTTTCATTACTGGTGTTACCTAATCAGGGCAGCCACTTACATGTTGCTTCTGTTCAAGTCAATTCAACAAAAAATTTTTGAGCATCTCCTAAGTGCCTGCTGTGTACAGTGAACAAAGAACCCTGCCCTTGGAGAGTTCACCTTTTGGCTGTGTTAATCAACCTTCTGAGAAAAATGTTAAATTATTTGCCTTCCTCAATTTTTTTCATATACATCAAATGTAAACATTGGTACAAACATTCAAACTGATGATGAAGGCCTAAAAGGAAAAGCCCACTTCCTGAATTGCTGGGACAATTTAATCTTTTAAAAAATACATACAAAAAGATAAACCCACCAGGCTTCCATTCCACTGATTTGATATAAGCATGATCTAAACTATTTGACTGTCTTTTATTTAAATTTCTTATTCAGGGGTTGAGGGTCAGATCTTTAGGGAAAAAGGCTTGGGGCTTTTCAACCAAGGGCCCTCTTCCCCTGGAAGCTTACAGTGCCACTGCTGGGCACCTACCCAGCAGGCAGAAAGTCAGTTTCTCCAGACTCTGCTTTCTAAAGAGCATTTCTAGGGGTGGTCATGGTGATGACACCATCTTTTCTCCCAGCAGTGGTGGTTCCATAATTTCTACATAGCTTGGCTGATGGGGTGGACCAGATGGTTGGGAAGGGGCGATGGCGCTTTATGAAAACGCCCGGTGTCATCTCCTGGTACGTGGGTAGGGGGAGAACTCAAGCCCTCAAGCCTCCGGAGCCTCCGCCGCCGCGGGCGCCCCTCCCCAAGTGTGGCTTAGGAAGCGCACCCGCTTCAGGCGCAAGTCAGCGTTTGGGCCAGAGGCAGGGGCTGGAGGAGTCACTCGTAGGATCTGTTCCCAGCTACCCCGAGGGAAAGGGTGGGGGGGAAACACTCACAAAAGAGGGAGATCTTGACTTCACCAAGGAACAACCTTCCCCTCCTCGCCCCCCAAGGTTTCCCACGGAGGGATCACCACGGCTCTTCATCAGGCTGGATGGAACTCACATGGCAGCACCACCACCTCGATCTAAAACCAAATCAACCAAACGACGCTCTAAACCTCCCTCGACACAGACTCTCCATCGCTTTCCAAACGCCAACGTCGCGGGCGAAGAGAGGCTGCACATGTCACGTAGAAAATTAGGCTGCCCCTTCCCGTGGAGGTAATCGAATTAGCCTCAAATTAAACGTGAAATTGGCCCTCGCCGGCAGTGCTGAGGGGACAAAGCCCCCATTGTCCTTTTGCCCAGGTAGCCCAGGCGGCGGTGCCCACCCTGCCCAAGCTGGCCCCGGCCAGTCCCTGCGGCAGCGGCCGAGGTCGGCGCTGGGCCGGGGCAGAGCCTCCGCCGGGCAGAGCGTGGACGCGCCCGAGGTTCCGCTCGCTGGCGGAGCAGGCGCCGGGTGGGCGGCTGCGGGGCTCCGGGCAGGCGCGGAGGGCAGGCGAGAGGGAGGATCCCCGGGAGGGGGAGAGGAGGAGAGCGGAGGAGGGCGGAGGGGGTGCGGGAGAGAGCGAGTGCGCGCGCGCGCGTGTGCGCGCTCCCTGGCCCTCTCCCCGCCCCTCGCCCCCTCCCTCGCTGCTCCCTTCCCTCGTCTCCCCGCCCCGCGCTGCCGCCCAGCCCCCGGAATCAGTGCAGCTGTTGCCGTGCAGGCTGCGGATTCCTCCAGTCCCTCCCTCGGCCGCCACTCCGCTCGGAGCGAGCGCGCAGCCCCACCGGTCCCGTCCTGTGAGCCCCGGCCCGAGCCGCGGACAGCCCCAGCCGCGGCAGCCCCGCGGAGTCGCCTCCCGGCCCACCCGCCCGGCCGCCGAGGAGCGGGAGGAGGACGGGACCCCGGCGCCCCCACCCCCCCATCCGTGGGAGGTAGGTAGGGGGTCTGAGGCAGAAAGATGCCAACTCACTGGGGCTGCCTCCTGGCGGGCTCCGGGGCGGCGGGCGGCCGGGAGGAGGGCCGCGGGCCCTGGCCGGGAGGGCGCCGCTGCCCCGCCGCTGCCCTGCTCCCGGGGAGCGGCGTGGGGGCGGGGAGGCTGCAGAGCCGGGGCGGGGGCGGCGCGGGGAGCCTGGGTTTCCGATGCTTAGACGTACTCGGGTTTTGCGGGGCAGGGACGGCAGGCCCCGCGTGAGGCAGCCGCAGCCCCGCGGTGCGCACCGCGGCCGCGCGGCTCCATCCCTGGCGCAGAGGCGCCAATTCCTTCTCCCTGCCTCGCCGCCTCGTCTCTCCAGCCCCGCGCAGCGGCCCCTGGAGCGGGGGTGGGTGCGGAGTGGGCAGCGGCGAGGGTGTATTTTCGGCCGCCCTCCCCCTAGTCCTGCGGGTGGGAGCGGGGGCGGCGTTGACAGGGCCGGGATCGGAGCCTAACGGTACCGAGGATGCGGCCAGGCGTGGTCCGGGCTGCGCCGCGCTGCAGCTGAGCCCGCGGCGGCGTCCCGGCCCCCCCCGCCGCCCGTCCGCGCCCTCGCCCTCGCCCTCGCCCTCGCCCCCCTCCGCGCCCGCCCCCCGCCTTCCTCAGTCCCTGCTCTCCCAGGGCTGGGCGTGAGCCGCCTGCGGACTCCGGGCCGCCGCGCCCGCCCTTCAGCAACTGCCACCCTCTCTTCAACAGGTTTGTGCCGGCGCGGGGACCCTGCGGGCCTGCCTTTGGGGTGGTGGGCTGGAAGCTCTGCTCGTCGTCACTCCTCACACCCCGCGCGCGACCCTCTTTTGGGGGGTGGGGGGGAGCCTTCCCTTTGTTTTTTTTGTGATAGGAAAGATGCCAAGTGCCTGCCATCCAGATGGAGAGGGGGAGTGTTGTGGGGATCGACACACAGCCTTGTCCATTATTCTTCGTCAAAAGCCAGGCCAGATAGTGAGAGGGCAAGTGTGAGGGTGCTTCGGCCGAGGAGGATGGATCCGGTGGGCTGATTTGGGGTGGGATATGCGTTTTTGGCAAGATGGATGGCTCCCGGTGTCCTCGCCGTGATGCAGCACAATGCAGCAGCATCGCAGCCTCTCGGGGTGCTCGCTGGCGGGGCTTGGCACGGCTGCTCGGCGCCTGCGGCCCCCGTCCGGCCCCACCCAGGCCCGGGGCTGCCCTTGGCCGAGGCTGGAGCTGCTCCTACCTTGTCACGCTGCTTCAGCCGTACGTGGCGTCCCGAGGACCAGGTCCCCCGGCTTTGACCGGAGACTCTTTTCTTTGAAGTGCCCCCTCCCTGCCTGCCCGTTGGGCTGTGCTTGGATGAAGGGGCGCCCTGCCGCGCCAATGCGGGCGGAGGGAGCCTGCCTGCAGCTGCGGACGGCAATCTGATCTCCAACCGGGGGACCTGAGCCGTGGGGAGGGGCTGGAGGGAGGACTCGGACCCGAGCTGTGGGGAGGCCGCGGTGCAGTCAGCATTGGGAGTCGCAGCGAGTTTCTGTGGATCACCCATAATTTGTAACCACAACCGATCGATTTCTTAATGTATGAAAAGTTGATGTTTATTGGAGCTTCATAGCTATGACGTTACAGTACCTCCGTCTTTGGTCAGTACGAAGAAGATGAATTTTTCCTACAGGAAACCATTTTTTGAAATGAAACGACTCATCTATTTTAGTTTTTATGTCCCTGAGACATTTCCAAAAATATTCAGTGGTCGAATAGATTGATTTAAAAAGAACTTGTATTTTTTGATGGGTAGTTAATGATTAACTCGTATTTGCTTTGCTTTCCTCATTTGCTTTTTCTGTAAAACAAGTACAATTACATGTTTGGGTGTTTTATTAGGGATTATTAGGTAAATGAGTGTCATGATTGGTGGTGAATTGGTATTAAGACTTTTATAAATTTAGATAGCCAACTTAGCCATGATTAATGGGATTATGATGGTAACTGACTTCATTTATGTTTGTTTATATGTATTTTTGTATACATATTTTTTGCCGGTGTAGCTGGGGAGGGGGTTGAGAAGGGCAGACCACCAGGGCCTTTGAGGCAGGTATCTGGTCAGAAGGAGATGGTTGCCAGTGTTCTCATTTGTTTAGTCTGGGCTACTACACAGGGAATGTCCCTTCTAAATGTTACCTCTTCAATTCATGTATTCAGTGTGGGATGGCAAATGGGATACATTTCAACTGTCACCCTAGGTTCTTCTAAACTGTATAGGTAAAAAAGGGAATTTCAGTATGCTAACTAGAAGGAAAGGTCAATGTTTCAAAGCAAGGGCCTGCCTACTTTTATTTTTTAAATCTCTAATGAATCCAAGTTGGTGGCATTTGATTTCATGGTAGCTCTGCAAAGTAGAACTGAATGCAGATTGTGTGGTTTAATGTTCATTATTTTGAGTTTCTTCTGAAAGAGAGCCATTAAAATATGGAACTTTTTGGATTTGGGTTTCATCATTTTGCTGGTTGTATAAAATAGTGTATAAAGATGTTTGGGAGTATTGTTCCCATGGATTATCCAGACATTTCGGATTTACTATGTTGTAAGAAAATATCCCGTGTTGATGTCACAGGAGGTTTAGCTGTTCTGACTTAAACACCAGGTGCAGAATTCTGTTAGGTTAAGCTATCTGTAACTTTGTCATCTCTGGACTGTCCAAAACCTTCATCTGAGCAAATGAAAAGTATTGGGGCAGTGAAGAAACTTGGTCATCTCCTGTTGTGCAGGCTGTCTGTGAAGAAAGGATCTCTTGGGTGAGAGTATTAACAACTGTGTGAGATGTTGTAGGAGCCAGTGAGAAGACTTCACTCTCTGCTTGTGGCACATCCTTAGCAGACTTGGCATTGACAGCTTTCTTTGGAAGAGTTTGTTGGAGTGGTTATTTTGTCTTGCTGTATGAAAGTATGACTTTACATGTGGAAGTACTGTTTTGAGATGGAAGGATTTTACTACTACTAAACAAACAGACATGATGAGCGGAAATTATTTGATGTGGTTTTTGTTGAAATAAACTTTTCATTTTAATAGCATATTCTTAGAGAGAATTTTAAAGCCCAACATATATTTTTTTACATGCGGTGATGTGATGCTCCTTTAATTATGTTGGGCACTGACCAACAGCTGCATTATAATTGGGCTTTAATTAATGTTCTGTGGATTTCCTCATGGTAGTCCTGGTTTTTTCCTGCGAGACTATTGTGAATGTAAACCTTTCTTCCATAAGGAAAAGGCCAATACTTCCTCTGAAAAAGTTGTTTCTGTAGGTCTGTGGAGATGAGTAAAAACATCTCATGGAAGTGTCTTATAAATTTTCAGTCTTTGCTGTTTTTCAAAGCATATTTTCTTTGCAAAAAACCTAGTTTAGTACTCTTGATTCTTCTGATAACAATTGTCCTGTATCCAAGTTGATATAGTGTAGGAATAACATCATCAATCTCTTTATTTTGAGTGAAATTAAACTATCCCAGTTAAATCAACCATTACTTTTAAATACCACCGGAGAAGGTGTTTTCCTAATATCCCTTGCTACTCTCACAATGAGGTTCATGGACTGAAAACATTGGGATCTCATGGACGTTTGTTATAAATCAGATTCTGAGACGCCCCAACCCCAGACCAATCATAATTTGCATTTTAGCAATGCCCCTAAGTGATTAGTATGCACATTAAATGGAGAAACTGCTCTACTTCATCTAAGGTACTTCTGTATCAAAAAGTTCCTTCTTATATCTTACTTTTGTCTTTTCTTTTGCTCAAATATCAACACATTTTCTCCCTTGTGTCACTAAGTGGTGTTGAAGAAAGTGATGCATTCACTGTAGATTATTTAATACAGAAAACCATTATAAAGTTCTTTAATATTTCGGTGGAATAGTCCTGTTAATTATAGAGATTAATCAGTTTTTGGGGTTTCTTTCTAAAGTTGGTAAACACCCCCAGCCCCCCAAAAGGCATTGATTTTGAGACAGCAGAGTTGGAATCCAGGAAGCCCAGGGTCCCCTCTGCTCCCTCTGCTCCCCTCTGGCATCTTGTTCTCATTAGCTGTTTCTCCTAGTATATTCAATATCCTGCCTTTCTGGTCCCTTCTTTTCTTAAAGTTGATTTTTATTAAGTAACTGTACATACAAAATAATGCTCATAAAGACCAGTGGACACTCAGGCAGCTACTACCTAGTTCAAGAAGAAGAACCTTATTATATATTCAGAATCCCATAAATATCCCTGTGTCATCCCATCTGAAGCAACCAGTGTCCTGAATTTCATGCTTCTCATTTCCTTGCTCTTCTTTATAGGTTACCCTTTTTAAAATACTTAATTTTGTAAGTTTTTGAACTTTATATAAATGAAATTATGCTTTATTTTTCTGTGACTTACACTTTTAGATTAATATTATATTCCTGAGATTCATTCATTTTGTTGTAGTTCATTCATTTTCACTGCTGTATAGTAATCCACTATGAGTTATTCCTTGTACTGTAGATGGCCATTTGGTTTAATTTCACTTATTTTGCTGTTATAAAAGAGCTGCTATGAATGGCTCTTCTGTATGTCTCTTAGTATATATGCAGAGATAGACACATGCATACACATTGTCTGTTTCTTTCTCTCTTTTTTTTTCTCTTTCTCTCTGGAATGACATTTGCTGGATCATATGTGTATCATCAACCTTACTAGATACTGTCAAAGTTTCCGAAGTGATTATACCAATTATATTCCCACTGGTAGGGTATAGTGTTACTGTTGTTCCATAACCTTGCCAGTACGTCATTTACCAAAGTTGAAAATGCCCATTTGTGAAGTTCTATCACTGTGTTTTTTATTTGCAATTTCTATGATTATTGAGGTTAAGTACCTATTTATATTATTGGCCATTTGGGTTCCTTCTTTTGTGAAGTCCTTGTTTAGTCTTTTGCCTGTTTGTCTTTTAGATTTTTTTCCTTATTGATTTGTAGGAGTTCTTTATGTAGATTGCTTACTAATCCTTTGTGGATTATATGTATTGCAAAATTTACCTCCCAGTTTGTGTGTGGGTTTTTTTTCTTATAAAGGTACTCTGTGGTTTCTTTTGATGAATAGTCATTCATAATTTTGGTAAGTTATAATTGGGTTTTCCTTTAAGGTTTGTGAGGATGATTTTGATGTTACAAAAAATTTTTCCTTCGTTTGGAAAGAGCCTGGATTTTGTAGTCAAATCTGGGCTCAAATCTTTTTTTAATTTTATTTATTTATTTATTTATTTTCGACTCAAATCTTAATGCTATTGTATACTAGTCATGTGGCCATAGCTAGGCTCTAGCCTTGAGCTAGTTTATTACTCTCATAACCACAATTTTCTCATCAGTAAAATTGAAATACTAATACTCATGGTTGTGAGACAGCCTTGTACAGTGCTAGGCATGTAGTAGGTGTTCAACTGATAAAATTTTCGTTACTTGCTCCTCAGATTGCCTAAGCTATATGAGCCACTGACCCCTTTTGAAATGCTTTGCAAAAACTATCTTAACATTTTTGTATCAAAAGAGCTATTAAACAGCTTATTCTTTTATTTTTTTAAAAGGTTGTATTACCATTGGAATATATATTGATCAACAGAGGCTGTATAAGATTATTTATTGGAAACCCTTTGTTAGGTCAGGTTTCAACTCTTGAAAGTAGTATAATTACAGTTCTATTTACCAAGAAGCATTTATCTAATATTCTCCCTTTGCTGCTACTCTAAGATTACTTTGCAATATAAATATATATATATTTAAATTTTTAAAAAATATATATCTTTATTGATTTCAGAGAGAGGAAGGGAGAGGGAGAGAGTTGAAACATCCATGATGAGAGAGTCATCAGTGATCGGGATGGAGCCTGCAACCTGGGCATGTGCCCTGATCGGGAATCGAAACTTGATATCCTGAATCCTAGGTCGATGCTCAACTGCTGAGCCACGCCTGGCCAGGCGCTCGCTCTCTCTCTCTCTCTCTCTCTCTCTCTCTCTATATATATATATATATATATATTTATTTTTTTTATTTTTTTTATTTTTTTTTTTCCAGTAAATAACTGTTGGTTACCTTCTCTGGCTAGGGCTTGAAGTTCGGTTAGGGTGATGATGATGTAGGCTGGCTTAAAGTTGACTAAGAATTAGTTCTTGAATCCAAGGACTTTATAATCTGTATAGATTATACTCTGTATATGTACACAGAAGATAAAACACTTTTACTGACCAGATGTGTGACTTCGGCAAGCCATTAACCCTTCTGGCCTCAGATCTAAATTTATAAAATGAAAATCACAGATGAAATTATAGTAGAGGTTAAAACATGGCAGATGGGAACCGCTCCCACTGTCCCTGGCAAAGTTGGAAAATAATCATGGCATTCTTTTTCTGCAGAGCCGAGATAGAGCCTCGGTAACATTCTTAATACAGTGTTGTAGGCAGTAACCAATTGACCAGATCTGGCACTTAGATTTTAAGATCCTGTAATTTACATAATTCTGTGATGATAAGATATTTGAGTAGCACAGCATTTCAGCCACTTTCAAAATACAGTGGAACAGGAAGAAACTAGAAGCAAGGAGAAATAAAACAGGTTGTTGTGGTGGTCTAGATGTTAAGGGAGCAAGTTATGGTGGTGGCTGCGGGAATGAGGAGAGGAGAGATGGGAGACAGGTTGTGAAGGCCCAATCCGGGGCCTACTGTAGGGTGAATGGATGGGACCTGGTGGATCTAAGTGGGAACGACGAAATAAAATGATAAAAGTTTCAACTTTGGATGATGACAAAGAGCATGGTTAGCGATGGTGAGAGAAATAGACAGTTAAGGGGAATGGCGTATATTTGGTTGGGAAGAGAATCAGTTTGTCTTTAAACATGCTACTTGAGGTTCCAACAGAACCCTTAGTGCAGTTAGAGGAGACAGGTCAGTGCTAGCGTGGCTGATGGGAGGCCACTGGATACGGGCCTACTGAGCTTTAGGCCTGGGAGTTGCACAGTAGTCAATCCAGGCACTGACTGGCTAAGCAACCTTGGGCAAACTGCCTTGACTTCTCTGCATACCTCAGTGTATCTTCATCTGTAAAGTGGCAGTGCCTATCAAAAAGGGTTTTATTAGCCTAAAGGAAGAACTGAAAACAAGGACGAGATTTTTTAAAATTTAATTTTTCATCACCTTTTATCCACTTTATGCCCTCTACCACCTCCACCCATCCCCCTCCACCCTAGCAATCACCACACTGTGGACAGAGGATTTTAGACAAGGATTTTCTTAGCAATAATACTAGTGGGAAAGCGAATGGGGCATAATCAAATAAATTATGGCACAGTCACAGAATGGAATTCAATGTAGTGCTTAAAAGAATGGTTTGGAAGAATAATGCTGAAATGGGAAAATACTATAATAGTCAGTGGAAATAATCTGTATACAAAGCTGTATAATGTACAATCCCGTTTTTTTGTATTAAATAAGACTGGATAGAAATACATTAAAATGTTAATGGTTTGCTTTGGATGGTGAGTTGATGGGTGATTTCCTTTCTTGTGTGAAAGGAAATTCCTATGACTTAATGTTTCACATTTTAAGTGTTGAAATAGTTCACACATAGAGAAGAGTATAGTAGATAATATAGATTTCCATGAGGACTATTTTTTTAATCAAAAGCAGTCACCACTTTAATTTTTAAAAAAGGAAAGAAAAAAGCAAATCTGGCAAATTGTAGGTCATTGTTAAGGAATAGTTTAAAATTCCAAAGGGTTGTCATATCTGCCCTATGTACTTATGTAAAAGCAGTGGCAAAATGAGTAAGTCAGCATCTTAAGGGTGTGGGTCTTAGGGAGAAGGAGAGCATTCAGATGTAGTAGAATGCTAACTTGACTCTCTACACTCCCCTTGCCAGCTTCAAAAGTGGGGAAGACCAGGACTTGAGTGTTTCCAAACCGCATACTTCCGTGGAGGGAGGAATGGAATTCCGTGACATACTTGTTCTCACTTGTGGGAGCCCTGAGTACTGCTGGAGCTAATTTTGTAACCATTTAGACCATCATGTTTCATTAGAATTGGTCGGGAATGTAGATAAAATTCCAACTGAAAATTTTAAAAATGACTCCTGATTTAGATTACTTCCAGTTAATGGTTTTTCAGCCTTTGAGAATATTTTAGGCTAAGAATGGGTGGAACGAATTTTAATGATATCCTTGCTTTTTTATATGAAAGGAAATTCCTATGTGATATTATGTATATTTATATAAACATATGACATATCTATTCTATCTTATCTATATTGCATAGGTGAGGTGTGTGTATGTGTGATTAATTTCCAGTTTGAAGGGAGGCAAAGGGCTATTTTAAGACTTTTCATGTGGGAATATTATAAAGAGAATATTTTGAAGGTGAATCCCAGGAATGAATCATGGCCTTAGCTGGTGGAGGACATGTTTGGGAGAAAATAGTACTTTCTGTTTTTATGGTCCAAGTCCCCAAATGTATTGGCACTTTATAAAAGGTGGCTTATAAAAATGAACTAATTTACTTTCATGAATTTTGTATCTATTCTGCCATGAACTTTACTTGATTGATTGAAGAGGGTTTCAAGATTAAAGTGTCTTTTGAGATATGAAAGTAAAATGTTACAGTTTTAAGATTGCCTTAAAATTGACCCTTGTTTATAGGTGTCATAATTGCATTCTTAGTAAACTCTAAGCTGTGAGAGTGAACACCTGAATGATTCTTTGAACAGTCTGGCATCTCTGCTCTAGAATCTAGAGTTCCCTGCTCATTCTGATCTTTAACGTAAACTTGAAGCCATTGGTTGGACAGTAAAATCTGTATCAGAACATAACTATAGGTTTTTACTCAACAGGTAAACTAGGATGAAGTTTGGAATGATATATAAATATAATAGAAATTATTCTTTTAAATATATATGTTCAGTGTTTAATTTATGCAATTATATATGTCCGTGCTTGGAAAGTTCATTAGCCTAACAGAGATTATCTCTGGGTGATGGGATTGTGGAAAAGTTCCAATTTAATCTCTCCATATTTTCCAAACTTTTGGAAATGCTGAACAGTAAACTCTTGCTTTTTATCAAAAATATCCTAACATGGTAACAAACCTTATTTTAGCTGGCTAAGAATGAAGTAAAATGGTTAATCAGATACATACACCTTCTGTTCAAAGTTTTTCTACCGTAACTTTCTGAAAAGCAGTATTAACACAGAAGGTGTAAAGAACCCTGAAATGTTGAAAAGATTTTTCCATTTCACATTTCAGTGTGCATTTTGTGAGAGCCTTGCCTGAAATGGTACTTCCATGGAGTGTGGGAAAAGATGTAGGAACTGAGCCCCACGGGAGCCTCTCAAAAACATCCTCCCAGAGATCAGCCCTATGGCTACTGCCTTTGGCTCTGGATGGAGTTCTTGTTGTTCCCTACCGTCTTGGGTGGCTGTTTCAGGGGTAATTTTTGTCCTAGTGTGTTTGCCTCAAGGCCAAACCTAACCGGTCAAGGGCTGCATATTTTTCTGGAATGTTCACCAGCTGTACAGCGTCTTTGGGGTAGGAAAATTCATGTTCCTATCACAGTTTAGGGCCTTTGAGGAGGTGGGGTTATCTTACTTATTTAAAGGGGAAGGAAAAGCTAGATTCTTCTCTAAAGCAGTACTTATTTATTTTGTTCTGTGGTGGTTAAACATTTTCCATTGTATTTTTTAACCTGTAGCATAGGAGTGCTATTTTTAGTGAGAACAATAGCCTTAAAAGTTAAAATATCTTCTTTACCTTTTTAGAGTCCCTAAATTTTTGATAGTCTGCTAATATATAGAGTGTATAGTTTTACCCTGAAAGGTTTCTGAAGAATATATACTTTTACAAAGGTGTAAATTAGCATAAGTCATAAGAAAACTTTTAACTTTTTAAAATAATATTTTCTTTTTTATTACCAAAATAGTAAATATGTATTGTAGATCATATGGAAAATAAAAATGAACACAAAGAAGAAAATTAAAATCACTAAGTGAATTCAGTGACCCTATAAACTTGCAGTTAACATTTTGATAATTATCCTTGAAAACTTTTTCCCTCTGCACATATTTGTTCACCTCACAAATAAGGGTCAGTTCTCAAATCTTAGGCTGAAGATGGGATGTTTTGACAGTCTGAAGAATCACTTGATGTTTATCACTTCCAGTTCGTACATGTAACATGGAAAATCATACAGTCTCATTACTGGTCATATTTAAAGCTATGGAATAAATACTGTGTGTTGCCCTAACTGTTTTTAGTGGTGGAGGTGTTAAAGAAAAATGGTGAAGAATAAAAAATTTGCTTATTATAGATGCTTTTCTCCTTTTGGAAAAAAACAAACAAACACAACAAAAAACCACAAAAAAACCTTTTACAGTGGAAAAATACCAAAATTAAGTTCTCATTAGATAATGTGTGCTTTCTGTTTTATTTTGAAAGGAATTCCCATTAGAGTTGCCTTAATTCCCTTGAGAGACATCTCTGTATGCTCTGGACAACATCTGATTTTACTTTTGTCTTCAGATTTCAGTCTTTGAAAGAGCTACCCCATAACATGTCGCAAGTGGAATGGATGTGGTTATTATAACCTTGGTTTTAAATGTAATAAATTTTACTGGACTGGATTTGGTTAAAACTGTTGAAAGCGTACACTAGAGCTCAACTTTGTATTAACTGAAGTCTTTAAAGTTCTACCTTTGGAGCAAGGGTCTGTTTCAAGGAGAAAAGGCAGTGTACATATTTGATTATATTAAAACCCATTCTTAATTTTTTAAAATTTTATTTATTTATTTTTAAATATATCTTTATTGATTTCAGAGAGAGGAAAGGAGAGGGAGAGAGAAAGAGAGAAACATCAATGATGAGAGAGTCATTGATCGGCTGCCTCCCGCGACCTGGGCATGTGCCCTGACCAGGAATCGAACCCCAATCGCCTGGATCCTAGGTCAACGCTCAGCCGCTGAGCCACACCCAACCAGGCTAAAGCCCATTCTTTAATCCCTGGGACATCAGATGAACGGAGGTGACTCACTGGCATTTCTTTGTTGACTTGTTTCTAGCATTTGGTCTCTCCCTGAGGAATGTGCAAAAGTGGTTTCTTCATTGTGCTGAGGGAAAGAGGGAGTGGGAAGAGGGGAGAAATACCCTTTCGTTGGAAGAGAAAGAAAGCCTTTTCAGCAGTTTTTATGAGGTACTTTGTGGTTGGTTATAAGTCTTATTTGGGGTGCTGGGCCCTGAACAAAAGTGGCAAATGACCTTCTTCTCAGGCTTAAACAATGAAGACCAGTGGTATCTCCTTTCACAGTTTAGAGGGAAAATCTGAGCTGGGCTGGGTGATGGATAGAGCAGGGTTGGGTGATGGAACTCAGCTACACTAGTAGACTTCTTTTCTCTAAATAAGGGGTTCTTCAGAAACTCCCAACCTGATGGGAATCATTCCCTTTGAGGGTGGCTAAAATCCATCAAGGGAAATACCTGATGGTTAATGTGCCTGGGCTGTCTGAAGCCTGGAGTAGGGATCTCAACTTGACTTCCAGGCAGCTGCAGATGTTGGGGTCCAGCACTTGGGGAGACATCCAACTGAGACTGCCCAGTCTGATCCCTGTGCCCCAGGTTAGGGGAGAGCAGGAAGCTGGAATGTGGCCTTATCCGGACCTCTGGCTGGATGAGCACACCTGTCACTATTTTAGGAGGTGAGTAGTGGTTAGAGGTATCTATCGGGTGACTTCTTTGAGAGGGGCCCTGGTCCTTCTCACAGCAAGGTTGACAACTCTGTGCTGCCAGCTGTCCCTAAATACCCAACTTATCTTCTGGGGCGGAGTCTAGGGCTCCACAGTCCTGGAGCAAAGACATTTGTGAGCCATTTGAGCAGGAAAGAAACCAGTGCATACCTTGTGTTTTATTCTTTGTTTTAAAGGTAGGTGGTTTTTTTTGTTTGTCTACTTGTTTTTAAATCAACACCCACTGCTAAAGGAATTCCTGAGTTTTCCTGATAATAAGGACGATTTGTCATTTTGAAAGGCTTGTTTTGCTTTTGAAGTATGTGTTCCTGACATTAGCACCAGCTTTCATCCTAGTTCTGAAAAATCTCCTTTGATTCATAAAGGGTGGAAATTTAATTAGAGAGCAGGCTAATTTATTGTCTTGTTCCTGAGGAAGACTATTGTTTGTCAGTTGAATTTTGTACAATATACATTTCCAGCTCTGCAGAATTACTTTGTTAGTGTATGTTTGCATGAATATTTTATTTTTAATTATAGTATATATCTCCGTTGGGTTACACCCTGGTTACAGAAAGCCTATTCACAGGAACTAAGTTATGTCTTCAGTAGGTCATACTTGAGAACTGCTTCTCAGTCTTCTCAACTTTTAAAGTAGATATTTAATGTAAAGAGTATATGGATAGCTCGCCTATCACTGGAATTCACTGGAATGTTGTGCAGCTGTGCAGAGCATGAGGATCAAATGTGCTAATTAAATATTTTTTTAGCAAGAATGGAATGTAGCAGCATGTGGCTAACCATTCCAGTTTGTTTTTAAAGAGGATTTTTTTTTTTTTTTTTTTGCCAAATATTAACAATTGGAGAGAATGTTAGTTTAGAGGAGGATGCATTGCTATGTTAAATTGTTCTTTTCACAGAGGTAATGAGATTCATTAAATACTAAGATTATCTTGTAAAATGTACCCTGATTAATCATCTGCCTCAGAGTATAGTCAGTGGGGGCATGGCTAGGGTTTGGCATCTACAGTCAAGGTGTCCCTTTTTAAAGATTTGATCTCGCTCTTCCTCTCCGTATCAGTTATCCCTCCCTAGCTGGCGAGTCCTCAGCTTTCTTCAGGCAGTGAGGCACAGTGCTTCCCTCCCAGTTTAAGCAGTATTCTGATGCTTGTTTGGGGGACTAATATGGATCATTTGGACTAAGCTGCATCCACAGCTTAGTGTTGATTTGATTTTTTTTTTTTTTAAGCCAGGCATTGTGCGAAGTGACCTGGTAGGAATAAATGGCAGGTTGGTTGTGTAATGTGGCAACATCTTACTTAGTGTGTTTTTAGAGGTAAGTGGGATGTGATTCCAGCAAGGCTGTGCATAAGAAGTTGGAATGTGTTGGAGAACGGCCAAGAGATTGGGAGCAAGCTGTGTGACAAGCACTGATGCAGCCTTGGCCTGCCTTAAAATAGCTATAGTTTAACAGAATATCTGGAAACTTGTCATTTCACCTAAGCAAAATCACTCCTCTAAATGTATCACCAAGAACTAGAGATAGTTGCTTTCCTCCTCAGTTTAGCAAGGTTTATTTTAATTTGTTTATCTTTTAGTTCCAGGAGTCTTAAAAAAAACCTCGTGAGTATATGTAGGAAAATACTTCTGTGCAACTTCTGATCTTGCATGGTTTTACCTGGGCTCATTAGTAATGCATTATTTCAAACTTAACGTTGAGGTTCCCCTGCCCCACCTACTACTCCCACAAAATATGCAGTTTTAATGAAATTGGGGCCCCAAAGGTTTAAAAAGTCCTATTTTTTAGTATGTGTGGTAGTCTTTTGGTTATGAATTATGGATGCTTGAACACTAAAACATTGTAGAAGCAGAGAAAAGGGCACTTTTTGACTTTGTATTAAGTTCATTGGCAGTTTGTCTGCAGTACTTGATTCTTGCTTGTATTTATTTTCTAACTGTGGTCTCTCAATTTTTTTAAAAACTAGATAGGCTTGGTTTCTGTTTTTTTTAAGTCAGAGTGCTAAAACCAAAGTGGGAGGGGGTGCAGTCTTCAGGAGGGTTTGAGCCTGCTAGTGACATATGAGGGTGGGTGGTGAGAGGTGGATAGAGGTGGGGACTGCCAGCGGGGATAATCCAAGCAACTTACTAGTTTTGGATACTGTGAAGATGAGATTTTTAAAAATACAGTATTTGGGCGAGTGAGTGGAAATAAGAACAGAGAGGGTTTGGATGTTAAATATAATATGAAAACAGTGAGTGAACTTTATCTTGAGGGGCTTAAATACAAACCAAGTTCCTATTAAGAATTTCTTTAAAAATGATATTAACAGATATCTTAATTATCCTATAATAAAGTCCATTAGAAACTTGGACTTAGACATTGTACTAATTTTATAGCTTTTTAGAGTAGCCGCCAAATAGCTTTGTTTCTCTTATATTGCAGTCTTCAGATTTATAATTCTAAATTTTGCTTTACTTTTGGTATCTTACATATATTTCAGAGGGTGTCCTCTTGAATAGAAACATTATTTCTGGCTCTATGTAATTATTCAGAGGTTTATAGTTTATAATTATTAGGCCTTTGGTCAGTAGAGTTGAGGTTATATTTTTTAGGCCTGTTTTGTAATATATAAAAAACATTGTGTGTTTTTAAAATACGAAAATTATTTTGTGGAAAACTTGGAGACACTTAGCTTCTTTAGATATACTGATCTTTTTATGACTGGATGGCAAATGAACTCTATGGTATTGTTGACATGTTGGAAAATACCTTTATTGAGCCTATGATTTCTAAATTGTTAAAATTATGTTTTTGCCTCTCCTTATAGACATTCCCTGTTTTGTTTTAAAATGTTTTTATTGATTTCAGAGAGAGAAAGGGAGACGGAGAGAGAGAGAAACGTCAGTGATGAGAGAGAATCATTGATAGGCGGCCTTCTGCACACCCCCTACTGGGGATCAAGCCCGCACCCGGGCCTGTGCCCTGACAAGGATTCGGACCGTGATCTCCTGGTTCACGGGTTGATGCTCAGCCACTGAGCCACACTGGCCGGGTGACATTCCCTGTTTTTTAAACACAGTCTTGGATAGCCAGAATGGTAAATTGAGTTCAGGAGATGTGAACTATGGGCTAGAACCATTGGTTACCTTTTTACTTGAGCATACTGTTACCTGATATGCTTGTATGATCTTGCTTTTGGATAGTTTGCACCTCAGACTGTTCATTAATTTAGACTCTGCATTCCTTTAATCTTGCAAGAGCATTCACTCACTCACTATAAGATAAGCAGGCAAACAGTAAAATATTTGAATATCCCTTTTCTGGATTATCATCTGAATTAGGAAAATCATTCATTTTACTATTACACATGCACATTGGATGTTATTTTCTCTCTGTGTGTGTCTTTTATTGGCACAAGCTCATGAGACCAGGAACATACAAGCTTATCATTTGAAATACTCCAGACATAAAAACTGACAGAATTTGCTTATGTGTTGGGAGATGTGCAGAAGAGATCTGGAGTTTTAATTGGCTCTTTGTGTAGTGAGAAGGCAGATGGAAACATGACAGAAATCTGCTGCAGATGGCAACGGACTGGACAGGTGAGGACTACATGAAAGTTCATACCAGGGGTAGGTGGAGTAACGGGTTGGTTTATGAAATGCTAGCCATTTTAGATGTTTCTACAGCTGTTGTCAGCTAGCCAAAAATACATTGAACTTCTTGGGATGGTAAGAGCTTTGCTGTCAGAATAGGCTTACATAAAATAATATTTCAGATGCCTATGAAGATGTCTAGTGCAACATTATTGTAACAGAAAAAAATTGGTAATAACCCAAATGTCCATTGTTGGTAAATTAGAGAAAGGAATATTATAGAGGCAGTGCAATGTAGTGGTTAAGAGTGCTGACCCAGGGGCTGCCTGTGTCTGAATCCCAACTCCACCATGGACTCACTTTGTGACCTTGACTAAGTCATTAACCCTTCACTGTCTCACTTTCCTCATCTGTAAGATGGGGGCAATCATAATACAGACCTTAGAGGGTTATTGTGAGGATTAAATAAATTAATATAAGTAAAGTGATTAATGCCTGGCAAGACTACTAGTTATTATTGTATTGATAAAATATTATTATTATTGAAAACCTTCTAATAACATAATATCATAGGAAGGGGTGAAAAGGGAGAGCACAAGATTATATAAATGGTATGATCTCAACTATGTAGAAAAGCATACAAAGAAAAAGAGATAAAGAAATTTTCCAAATGTTAATTTTTGGAGGAAGGAGAGTGGTGAGATTGTGATTTTTGTCTCAATGCTTTTCTTTCTCTTTAGTGAAGGGCTTCTCAGAACCTTTATAAGCTTAATAGGCATTCTAGGAGAGAGAGTAATATGTGGTATTTTCCAAACTTAGCTGATCTTGGAATTCTTTTTTCCCCACAGCCTTTCTTAGGCTTTGGGATACACTAGTTTAATCTGTTCTTATACACAGCAAAAATATTAGACTTGCATTTTAATTATTACATACTTTGGGAAGAAACTTTGTTTTCATTGTTTGTTAGAAGAGTTGATTATTTGAAGAGTTTGGTTTCTACTATTATGAACCAAATTGCAGACAGTACTTTTTTTTTTTTAAATGTAGTCATTATTGGTTACAAGTGCCTGTGTTGAGTCCATAGGGTTTTTCTTCATTTAGTTGCTTTTGTGTCCTAAATTTACCATTGAAAAGAGTAAGGTAAACAAACCATGACTATACATCTTAATGGTTGTAAAGGATTAAATTGGTTTGAACAGGTGGCCCAAACACACATAACTTTTTACTGGCTTCAACATTTTTTCTTGGTTCTCTCTGACTTTCCATAACAAATTTTCTGGAAGTTTTGACACTACAGAAATGAGGGCTCTGATAAGAATCAGGGAGACAACTTTCGTCAAGAGGTATTAATTTATTTCTCTACCAGGTGGTTTCAGATTTAAACACGGCATTTGTTGCTAGGGATTGGATACCTGCATATGTATCAAATCTCAGTATGGAAGTTTTCACTTAAATGTGACTTTAAACTTGATGTAATAAAGCTTTAGGTAAGAAGGATCTCCTCCTGTTTCATAACTATGCATGAGTAAAACTTTATAATGACTAACTCCCCAGACCTGAGTTTATGGCTGTTTTTTGTTTTTGTTTTTTTCTCATGATGAATTCAGTTTCTATTAGAAATCACGTGAAATCCCAGCTGAGAATTTATTTTCATTTTCTTTTCTTTCTTTTTTTCCCCTCCTTTGTGAGAGAAAAAAGTTGTGAAGAGCAATTGCTGTTTCGGGACAGGAAACACACTGTTAAATGTATCTGTTAACTCAGCAGCCCCCCATTCCCCCTTTCCCAGTGTCATTGTAATGAGGACTGAGCAGTAATAAACTTCAGGAAGGTTTGGGTAGAGCACTATTTTCACATTGTAGGCTGCAGCTTATGGTCAGAAAGACTGTAGAGGATACATAGAATTAGAAATTTCAGAGATGGGTGGGACCCTGTAGATCTTAGCACATCCCACACCATTGTGTAGAGAGGAGACGAGCTCAGAGAGGCCAGGTGAAGTCACACAGCCTCATGCAGTGTTAAGGACTGAAATCACCGTGTTAAGTCAGTAAGCATTATTCTGAGCCATTTGCAGATATATAGGAACAGTCAGCCTCCTTGTGACCATTTTCAAAGTGCTGAAGTTTCAAAGTCATCTTACCTCTGCTTATTTGGACCACTTGTGATGCATTTAAACATTATATAAGAGGTGAGCTTACAAATTAATGCTCTTGTTTGCTGTTTTCATGCTGTCAAACTAGTATTAATGTTTACTGGGAAAAAATAGATCATGTTTTACCAAAGATTTTTTAAAAAGAAATTTTTTTTTTTTTTTTAATCAGGGAAAGAAGTATGGAACTAAAAATCAGCACATACTGCATGTCCACCTTTGTCTTAATAAAAATAGCAAACAACTGTGTCCTGGCTGCCTGAGCCAGACTGAAAGAAGGTGAAGGTCATTCCAAAATAGAAAAAGATCTGGTTAAATATTACTTTGATAAGTTGAATACGTTTAAAAATTTTCAGACCCAGGGATGTGGACATAGGCTGACTGAGGAATTCTCTCTGCTCACAGATGATTTGTGCTGTTTATTATCAATGATTTAAAATGGAATAAAGGACAGTTCTGAATAACATGACCCTCATCTGTCCCCATACCCCCACCCCACATGGATTTGTAACCACGTAGGAAAATCTATGATATGATTGAGTAAGAAAGTAAGAAAGAAAGTAAAGTAAGAAAGTTAATCCCATCTTCCCTTGAAGGTAAGCTTTAAGAGGGGGTATCTTTCAGTGGTTGGGTCCTGTTTCTGGAGCTACAGTACCTGGATGGAACCCTACCTCTGCTAGTTACATGGTCTTTGGTATTTACTATGTAAAATTTATATAATTTATCATCCAAACTGGGTAATTTATGGGAATGAAAGGGGACACTAAATAATTGTACTAGGACAGCAGGCATAAACTTGGATGTCTGAGGCAAACCAGGCACTATGATCACCCTAGTCTTATCAAATTACCCAATCTCTGTGTCTCAGTTTCTTCTTTTTATAAAATGGGTCTAATGATAGTACTCACTTCTTAGGGTACTAGGGTTAAGTGCAGTAAGATATATAAAGTGTTTGAATGTTGTTTGGCATATAACTGTTCAATAGAGTTAGCTATTTAAAAAAACCACGCTACTATTTAGGATACTTAACTCACAGAGTAATCACTTACATATTTTGTTTACTTAATGTTGTCTTCATATGGTTTCTTCATAGCAAATTTTGCTTTTCATTTTATTGAATGAGTAAGTAACATTTTTACTAATGACTTCTTCCTTTCCTATTCAGACTTAATTACTTGCTCCATCTGAGCCCTTCACTCAGATAAAGGCCCTGAAAATAAAATTTACTTTTACTTTGTCAGCTACCCATGTATCTGGCACGTAGTTATATAATTAGTGTCTGTGGTCCAGGAAAGGATGGACATTGGGGCACTTGATTATCAGGTGGTGGCTAAGTAGTATCCACACTGGAGACCACAGTTTTTACAGTTAACCTTCAGCTACAGGAATGGGTAAATAGTTGAATGGGTGGGGAGTGCCAAAACTAGATCTCCTCCTTGCCTCTTTCCAGTTTGGTTTTCCCAGCATAGTGATAGGTAGGGTTGCCAGATTTAGGAAAAACAAACAAACCAGAATGCCCAGTTAAATTCAAATTTCAGATAAACAGCACATCTTCTTTAATAAAAGTATATCTCATGCAATATTTGAAGCACATGTATACTAAAAATTCATTGTTTATATGAAATTCAGCTTTAACTTAGCATTCTGTATTTATCTGGTCATCCATTATATAGTCTAAGGAGACTTTTTACTCTATTCAACATAACCCACATTCAAATGTGTATACAAAAGTATAGTCCAGTTCCTATTATTAAGTACTGTGTTAACTTTTAAAAAGCCCATGTTTTTCACCCTTAATTGGGATGGACATTAGATAAGTTTTTACTGAGTAACTGCTGCTGGGTATCCACTCAGGCGAAGGTAAAAAGGAATTCAGTGAGATTTGCCACAGCAGGGATTACATTTGTTCTGTGAGAACTTCTTGGCTTTGTGTAAGGGTGGATTTAAGCCAGCTCTTTCTACTTGGAGGGAGAGACTTATTGGTTAAGGTGACTTATTGAAGCATTGGAGGTTCTCGGTTTTGAGATTGAATTACTTTAGTAATAATCTGGGGAGAGGGAGTTTAATCTTGGATGATTTGTATTTCACTTGTGAATGTAGAGGGAACAACTTTTATTGTCATTAAGAGTCACCTTCAAATACCCTTCCCATTAAAATTTTTTCCTGTTTTTGACTTTCAGTAGTACTGCCTAGAAAATGCTGGTGAATTTTTTGCATCAGCCTTGAAACTCTGTTAGCATTCATTCTGAAGGGCACTGCATGCCTTTGGGAAATGATGACTGGAATGATTAGGGTCTGTGGAAACCCGAATGTCTATTTGCATTTTTTACACTCTGGGTATGATGCCTCTGTTAAGTCAAGTCTCAGAGAAAAAGCTTCACCAGGTTAATGATACACTTGGTGAAATTAGTAATGGCCAGTGAAGGTTGAGATTGTGTTTACTGGAGGAGAGTGAGCCAGAGCAAATGGATTTGGGACCAACACTAGCTTTGTAATTGCTGCCACTTAAAAAGTTTAATGTACCCAATGAAAAGGCACAGGTTTCAGATAATCCTTTGCAGACAAATAAATGTACAGTAGTAGGAGCTTACTATCAGGCACAGGCAGTGCGTGGGTGGATTAGCCTAGGGGGGAAAAAATCCAATTAGAGCTGTTTGTTCAGAGCACCAGGTTTGGAGATGTTATTTTGTTAACTGGTGGCTTTCCAGAAAATAAATGGTTTCTGTATAGACTCATGCTTAGCCAGTCTTTGGATGTTGATAGTTACTTTGATAAACTTTTTCCCTCCTTTTTTTACCTTCCTTTCTGCACTGTCTCCTCTTCTCATTGCTTCCTTTAGTGGCCTATCCCCTTTGATTTGTCCTAGTGTTACAGGATTGATTTGCATGATAGGTGGAATATTTGGCTTAATTGTTTACATGGCTTAGTGTTTGTATGTGTCTGGTTGGATGAGGATTGGCTTTAGTGGTAGAACTTTTTACATTATAGAGTAGTGACTCTCCGTCTTGGCAGCACATTGGTGTCACCTGAGAAGCTCCTAAAAATGCAGATGTCTGGGTCTCCCACCCCCAAAATTTTGACTTAATTGTCTGGGGGTATTAAATGGGCACTGGAACTTTTAACAGATCCCCAGGTGATTCTAATGCATAGCCAGGTTTGCACTCTATTCTGTGGTCTACTCTCAGAAGTATGGCTCTAGGCCAGGCTGTCTGGTGCTTACATTTAAATTAGGTAAAGTTAACTAAAACTAGAAATTCAGTTCCTCAGTCACACTAGCCACATTTCAAATGCTCAGTAGCTCCTTAAGGTTCATGGCTACTACCTTGGACAGGGCAGGTATAGAACGTTTCCAGCATTACAGAAAGTTCTGTTGCACAGCCTAGATTTAGGCTGTCTGTGGGAGGTTAACAAAACAGGGCAGGAGCAGTGAACATTTGAGAAGCCTGACACAGGAAGGACAGGCTTGGAATAGGGCTAATCCAACAGGACCTGCCCGTACTGAGTTACCGGGTACGTTTTTAGCAGCCTTTTTCTCAATGGTCTTTTGGCACCAGAAGCCCTGCAGCAGTTGGTGCAATGGATTATGTGTCACATCTTGCTGAAAGGCCGCGTTTAAAGCAGGCTGGCCCAAGGGGTGTGGTAAGGACTGAGGGCAGGACAATGTGAACTCGGAGGAGTCCAGGGCCCGGAGGAGAGAATTAAGCTTTATTCCTGCAGAGCTGAGGAGTGCCCTTTAAGGAACTGAAGCTTCGGTATTTGGTGTAAAACCAGGAGAGAGGGGATGTTGTCCCTTTTGTTGAAGAAACACTTGCCTCAGTTGTTTGCCTCTCCTGGTTCATTTCTAGTGCATGTGAGAGAAGAATGGGTGCTAGCACATTTTTCCAGTGAAATAAAGCTCCATGTGGGCCCCCGTGTTCTTGGAGGGGGCGTTGGGCAGGGAGGAGTTGAGAGAATGGGATCAAACTAAGCCATTTTTACGCAGACATCTCATAAAAATCCAAGTAGGGTAGGTAGGGTCATGGAAAAGAGAAAAGGGTAAATGAAGTTTTCTGAAGGATGTGGATTTTTCTAAATGATGCTTTCTTTGCTCAGGGAGGTCCTCTTTCTAGAATCTGCCTTCTACAGAGAAACCCTCAGGTTGTCATGAGGCTAGCAATCCAGTCTGTATCTTCCAGGCTCAAGGCAAAGCCTCCTCTCTTACATTTCACCTGACATTAGTATCTCCTCAGGGACAGATTTCTGTTGCTTTTCCCTGAGCCCACCAAGAGGAAATGCCAAGTGTTCATGGACACAGAATGAATGAATCAGTGCATGACCAAAAGGATGCAGTGGTCTAGGGGTGCGAGTCACAGTGGCTTAATAGGGCCTGTGAGTCACTTGAGGTTTTCCTATTTTGTCATTGTCTGCTGTTAATCTGGGGTGAAGTTTAAGTGCCTGTTGCAGGTGTCATTTCCTCACTTTGTTACACTTGTCAGGTTAAGTGATTTTGATGGGGTTGTATCCAACTCTCAGTATTGATGAATGATGCAGCATAGCACTGCCTCCCTTCCCTCTGGGGAGTGAGTGATCAGGACCTCTTCCCGATTACTTCCGCTCTTCTTTTGACTGCTGGAGAAGAGGTGTGTTTCCTTCCTTTCCCATTGTCAGTAATGTTTATATATTTTGTTATATATTTTATTTATTTATTTTTAATCCGCACCCAAGGATATGTTTTATTGATTTTAGAGAGAGAGGAAGTGGAAGGGAGGGAGGAAGAGAGAGAGAAGGAGAGAGGTGAGCGAGAAACGTTGATCGGTTGCCTCCTGTACGCACTCCCACTGGGGATCAGACCTGCAACCTAGATATGCGTCCTGAACAGGAACTGAACCTACAACCTTTTTGGTGTACCGGATGACGCTCCAACCAACTGAGCCACCTAGCGAGGGCTATGTTTTATGTTTTTTGAATTACGTTCAACACTTTTATTTTGCCTGGTTTTCTATATTCTTTTTCTTCAAGCTCAGATAGCTGGATAGGAAATGTTAACTTTTTTTAAAAAGAGGAAAATAGAAGATTGGACAAACGAAAAAGAAATGCTAAGAATAAGAAAGCAAGCATTGATTAATATCTTGTGTTGTGTAGGAAGCCATCCTGGTAACTCTTGAAGACGGTCCTCTATTGCTTGTGGATTTGGGAGGTCTTCGTAGAATGAATTTTAAAGGGCAAGTAGGAAACTTATCTCTAAGCCCTTGAAAATTTGCATTCTTAAGTACTATAACCTTTTAGTTCTTCATATAGATCTTGGTTCTCAACAAATATTTAAAGTGCAGATAAAACAAAAGGTTGAAGTGGTACCCTAGTGATCATTTTGTTTGATGGTTTCCAGACATGTACATCAGAACCACCTGAGAGGCCTTAAAAAAAATTACAGGCTCTGGCTACATCCTATCCCCGGTGAATAGAATTACGAGGCACAAGGCTCAGGAATCTGTATTGAAAATTTGTAGGTGATTTCGGTGAGCAGCGAAGTTGAAGGACCACTGGCCTTATTGACTTGCCTCAGTTTTCAGATGAGGAAACTAAGGAGGTGAACTGATTTCCTTGCAGTTAAAGGTAGCCAGAGGGAGGGCTAAAGGGGGATGGTTAGATCATGGACCTTTCTAAGGTCCCTTTCACCCCTGAGAATTTCTGACTCTGGTTTTACCTTAGACTGTTGTGATGTCTGATTCATAACTGTAGTCTTTCTGAAATCTACTTCTTTTCATTTTATTTTTTATTTTTGGCAGTGTGCTGAATTCTCCTTTTTTATTCCCAGAGTGCTATTTCTTGACTCATTGTAAAGGGTGGCCTGTCACAGGTCCTGATGGTCACACAAGCTGGGCGTGAACTTTGTGGGTGATCTCTGGGGCCCTTTTTCTCAGATTTCAGTTTTGCATTATCTCATCCTGGTGGCTTCTTTGTGATTTACAGTTTCCTCCCTCCCTTCACCATTAAAAAAAAAAAAGTTCTATCTCTTGATGTATTTTTGGCTGCAGAATAACTCCAGATGGTACTTTTTGTATAGGGAAAAAAATAACAGAATAACAGAATTTCGTGAATTATTTTCCTACTTTCAATTTTAATGAAGTTATTAATCTTACAAAGGACTCATTTTGTAAAGAGACTAATCACTGAACAAGCACACTTGTATATAATATTGAATTACTTTGGCAAAAATTAAGAGTATTGTGACTGACATTGTTACATCATTTGTTACTCTCATGTATTTAGCATCACATGCTAAAATAACAATCCAGTTTTCTAGAAATAGAAAATTAAGAAAAAGAACATTTAATATTTGGAGTTGGCGCTGAGAAACAAGTGCCAAAAACGGGATCAAATAAAACAATGTAATTGGAAGTACTTTGAAAAATACTTGGAAATGTACAGATGTAAGTTACTGTTTTTAATTTATTTTTATTTTTTCTTTTCTTAATCCTCACCTGAGGACATGATGAGACATCGATGTGAGAGAGAAACATTGATCGGTTGCCTTCTGTATGTGCCCTAACTGGAGATTGAGCCCTTGCAACCCAGGTACGTGCCCTGACCATGAATCCAGCCAGTAACCTTTTGGTGCAAGGAGTGAAGCTCCAACCTGGCTGGTGAGCCTCACCAGCTTGGCAGTTACTGATTTTTAAAAAATCATAATTCCGACTTGAGAACTCACAAGATTTCAAACAATTAAGTGCTTTCACAAGGAATGTTTTGTATAATATTACTGAGTATGTGGATTATTTATAGAAAATGTTCTTTACTTTGAAATGGCCTTTTCATTGTTGGTTTTTTTTTTTTGATTTTTCTGTATCAAGGAGAGAGGACCTGTGATCTATTCTCTGAGCCTAAAATATTTTGAGTTCTAGCTGTGTTTCCATAAGACTAGGAGAGAACCTAAGATTAATCTGCATAGAGCTGCCTCAAGAACCTGTTTAATTTTGCTGGGTTGATGATGCAGAGGGTAGAAGACATCTTTTTGGAGAATTTATAAACAGATCATTTAATTCAGAAAGTATTTAAGGGGTCTCTTCTAGTAGTGCTTTAAGGGTCACACAAAAAAAGGGAAAATAGGACATTTGAACAGTCTTGCAACCACTGAAATGGTAATGAGAGAGTTCTTTCAAAAGGCAGTTTCTCAGAAATTTCTGATTGGGAGTAAGCACTTTAAAATAACTGGGTGCTTTGATTAATCTGCCATGTCTGAATTTCCCCTCAGACTATGGATAACTGCCTCAGAGTAGCATAGATGGGTGTGGAGCTTCCGTTACAAAGTGGAGTGCTTCCCATTGCTGGACTCTGCTGGCACCAGGGCACAGTTCTGTCCTCACAGGTCAAGAGTTCAGAGGAGAAAATGGGGAACCAGAGACAAGTCCTTGTCATAATTCGTATAAACTGCAGGCACTAAATTGGGGTGTGCCAGACTGGATAGGGACAGTTTTCTGAAGGAGGATAATGCCTGAGACACAGCTCTTGAAGAATAAACATTGTTAGCTGGAAAGATTAGGGTGTGAGAGAGTCTCAGGCTGAGGGAACAGCATGTGCAAAGCCATGGAGAGAGGAGAAAGTGATGTTCTGTTATGGCTGGAGCAGAGGGAGTGAGTTGTGGAGTGAGGGGAGCTGAGGCAAGGAGAAATTCTTGCATGTCTTCAAAGGTTCTACCCAAAAGATGAAAAGGAGGGGAGGTGTTGAAAGATTTTAGGCAAGTTTGTGCGTTTTTCAAAGCTCTCTAGAGCTCCAGTATGGAAGAGAATGAATTTCAGTAAGGCAAATGGCAGTGTAGGCAATAATTCAGTCAAGAAACTATGAGGGACTTCACGTAGGTCAAGGTTATAGTTTGAAATTTTTATTTTTTGCTCCAGATAAATTGTTAATAAATCTGACTGACAGGAAAAACTGAATCCCCAAGGCATCATAATCTGTGTCCAAATCCATATTCAAGGGTTTTAAAGATTGCCCACATCATTAACAGGACTTTATAATTTTCAAATATGTTCTTTTTCAGTTATCCTACAATTTTGTAGAAAACTTTTATTTCCAACTAGATATTATGATCTGAACTGTTGTGGTCAGTATTCTTGGTGAACAACTGATGGGTAATTGTTGGTCATATTATGTAAGAATAATTTTTTTGAGTAATGTTCCTGAACAGTTGCACACAAAGTAAAATTTTGAACATCATATTTTAAGTGCCTTATGGCCATGCACCATTTAAATTAATCCTCTTGGAACTTCTGTGGGTTGAAGAGTCATTTTTAAGTAATTTAATTCTCATTTTTTTCTCTTCTAAACCCTGATTTTTCAAATCAGGCTTTGCATATAGGTGCTTAAAGAAACAAACATTCAGCATTGCTGGTGAACGTAGTTTTTAAGATGTTTCCAGGGAAATAATGTGGTACTTTAAGAGCTTAAAAAAAACAAAACAAAACACCTATATTTGTTTTGAGGATACATTGTAATTTTTAAAAATAAGCTCTAATTATGAAACTACTACATTAATGAATTTTCTTGTAAGCCCAGTGATAACCCTTGTTAACCCTTTGGTATATTTCTTCTTGGTCTTTTTTATTCACACTTGCTCACATGCATATACTCACATTCTTACACCACACTTTTCATATAATTGTATTCACTTTGTGGCATCATGAGTTGTATCCATTTTAAAAATGTTTTTTAAAAACATTTTCATGACTCTGCAAATGCCCGGTTCCTGAACCTTTAGGTTGCCTTCAGTTTTTTTGCTACTATACAAAGCAGTGATGAGCATCATTGCATTCAGATTTTTATCTGAGTTCACCTTTTCCCATTGATTCCTAGGAAGGCTATAGCTGAATCTAGGGAGTTTTATTTAACACCCGCCGCTTCTAAGGCTGTACATTACCATGACCTCCTTGCAGATGTCTGACTACCCTTTTGTTGGCTGACTTACTCCTGTGGCAGATGCTTTTAAACTTAAGCTGGTAGCATTTTATATGGGATTTGGGTTTTGCTACTTAAAATGTTTTTTTCTGGGGCATTTATGTAAATCACAGTACTCTTCATGCTGAGAACACATGGACATGTGCCTATGTCTCCAGCAAACATACTCCCAGCCGACAGTAGAAATGTAACTGACTACTGGGTGAATTTCCTTTCTTTTAATGTGGAATGAGAATGAGATTAATTGGCTTGTGTAAACTAGAACAGAAAAGTGAATAGAATTAATAAAAGCTGCCAGACTGTTTATTTCTCTTATGCTTTTAAACACAGATTCTTTTAAAATTGTGTTTAGAAAATTGTGCCGTTTAATGTGTCTACAGAATATTGAGTATAGTATTACCAGAATATCTCATCCTTTGAGTTTCATTAGAACCAGTGAGCCTATGTCAGTGTTTTCAGTTTTCTTATCATTTCTTCTATAGTCTGGATTGCACTTAATTATTGTATTCTATAAACCATATGCTTTTATGTGTTCAGAATTTAAATAGGTTAAAGTTGGATCCTAGACTAAGTGCCAAGATAGAATATTTCTACCTAAAATTGCTTTTCTATTTTTAGCTCACATTGTATTTCCTGCTGAATAGCCTCTTAAACAGGAAGCCCTTTAAGTCATGCATCTAATTTTGGGTGCCAATAGGGTGCCTGTCAAAGGTGCAGAAAGTTAATATAACTTTCCCAAAGTCACATGAGCGGGTTACTGTCTCTTCTTGGAACACATAGAAAGAAAGGGTCCTTCTTCAAGACTGATACAATCACAATGTCTCGTTCTTTCTCACAATACCACTGTAGAGAATTAAAGAGAAAGAAGCAATTAAGTGGTGCCATCTGAATCCTGAAAAGAACACGGCACAATGTAGGGGAATTGGGCAGTGGACAGAGCCCAAATTTTTATATAACTGTAATTAATATAGGCATGACTCATTTGGAGTTAATGTCAGATGTGGAGATTGGATTTTTAAAGTTACAGAGAATGATTATTCACATTATAAAATGACTCATCCCTTATAAAAAAGATATATTCTCTCTCTTTTAAGAGGATATTCCCCTGATGAATTTGGGTACTTGCCTGCTCATTGTTTTGTGTGTGTGTGTGTGGGGGGGGGGGTTAGTTGAATTAGAATGACCTATGATACAGTTTCTTGAAAAATTATGATATGACCTATGATATGACCCAGGTGTTCCGCTCCTAGGCATTTACCCAAGAGAAGTGAAGGCACATGTCCACACAAAAAGTCTCACACAAATGTTCATAGCAGCTTTATTTGTAGTAGCCCCAAATTGGAAACAACTCAGATGTCCATCACATGTGAACAGGTAAACTGTGTTACAGCTGTACAGTGGAATACTGCTCAGCAATAAAAAGGAATGAACTATTGCTATATGTGACAACATGGGTGAATCTCAAAATAATTATGCTGCGTGAAGAAACCAGACAAAAAAAGAGTTCATACTATATAAGTCCATTTATATTGAAGATATAAACAGATCTGTAGTGACAGAAAGCAGATCTGTGGTGGTTTGGGAATGGGAGGTGGGGATATGTAGGGGTGGGCTTAAAGGAACAGACTGCAGCGGGGCTTGAGGAAACTGGAGTGACGGATATGCTCATTTTCTTGAGTGTGGTGATGATTTCACTGTGTATACATATGTCAAAACTTATCAAATTGTGTAATTTACATCTGTGCATTTCATTATTATATGTCAGCAATACTTCAAAAAGTCCTCTTTCCATCTGACTCCTGGCTCCACCACTCTGTTGTACCCCACCCAATCAACTCACCCTCAAGAACATGGGGAGGAATGGGCCAACAGTTGTAGTCCAGTGTGCAGAATGCTGTGCTAGATGGATATGGGCACACAGGGTCCAGTGAGAGCCCCCCTTAAGAGGTGAGCTTGAGCTGAACATGAGGGGTATTTCAGTGGGCAGGCAGAGTCTGGGAACTGCAGGGGGCTTGGGCTGCCAGGACTGAGGGTGTGTGTGGGTTTGTGGCAAGGGATGAGACTGGGGGAAAACAGGGGCTTTGTGTGCTTATAGAGTTTGAAGCTTCATGCCCTGGGGCATCCCTGCTGAGTGGTAAGTAAGGGAAAGACAGACTCAGCTCAGGGCCCTTGTCTCTATTGGGGGAGGATTAGGAGGCAGGCATCTCAGGCTCAGAACTCAAGGAGTCCTTGCAAGATGCTCCTCCCGGTCTGCCCAAAGAATGTTCTTGCCAGAGAGAACCTTGTTATCCAAGTGGGATCTGTCTTGCCAGATGGCTCTGCTCTGTCCAAGACACTGCATACCCCATTGGAATCCCACCTGTACAAATACTTAAAGTTTCTCACTTAAAAAAATAAAGTGATCTTTGTAGAAACAAAGGAAAATACAGTTTTCTTAAGAAAAATTAAATAATTTAAATTGCCATTAATACCACCACCCAATACTAACTTCTTTTATCATCTTGGTATATATTATAGTTCAGATAAATGTATGCTTTCAAACAAAAATAGAATCATAATATGCAGATTTTGTTACCTGCTATTTCATCTGAGCATCTTATGTTTTACATATACACATAAAATGTCATTGTTTTTATTTAATGCATGAGAGTCCATATATTATATATGTCATGATTTATTTAACCAAAGCTCCTTTTTGGGATTTTTTTGTTATACTATTTTGTTATAAAATTTTTTAAATTCTGGGGAAGTCAGGATTTTATTATTAAAAAGGTAAATCGAAGAACGTACAATTTACTCAAACATTTTTTTTGGTATATATTACAGAAAAATAGTTTACTTGATATTATAACTAATAATATCTGGATATTATAACTAAATGAAGGGGAGGGATGTCCACTTCTAGAATTACACATGGGTACGTACATACAGTGGTTCTTTGTTACCCAGTGATAATTATTTCATCTCTGCTGTTCACAGAGAGTAACCACCATTGTGAACTCTGGTGTGAACTTTGTTTCAAAGGAAAATTTATTTCTTATCAGAAATAAGTTAAAAAGTATAACAGTAATGTTTTTTAAATGTTCTGTGTCTTGTTCTAAGCATTTTACATGCATTAGTTCTCAAAACAATTCTGTGAGATACAGGTTTATCATTCCTGTTTTACAGATAAATAAACTGAAGCACAGAGGAGTTAGTAAATTAACCAAATAAGTGATCAATTTAGATAATGAAAACATATTCAATATCACGCCACTAGTAAGCAAAGACATGCAGATTAAAATAACAGAGTTATCACTTTAGAGACCTTTGGTGATCTTGACCATAATGCCTGTTGTTGATCAGGGTGGAGGGAAAACAGGCCTACCCATACAGTGCTGGTGGGAGAGTCCATTTCTGTAGAATAATAGGTTTCTCTTCTAGAAACTTATCCTAAGAAAGTAGTGGTCAAGGTTACGATGATAATATGACATTCATGAAAATATTATTGAGAATAGTGAACAACTTGTGTGTCTTATGAAAGGGACTTGTTTAATAAATTATGCTATATCCATGCTGTAGAACACTGCTCAGCTACCAAAAATGATGATTTGGGCATATGTTTATGGAAATAGTTGTTCAGGAAGTAGTAAATGGGGATAAACATACAGTGTGGAACATGAAGATCTGACATCTGTGCACACGCTGTGCTCCTGGTTGTGGGTATTCCGCCCCCACTAGGGAACCAGCACACCGGCTCGCTCCCTTGTTTACTGCAGTGCCAGAGAAACTTGCCATCTCTTGTCACAGCATGTCCATTCAGGGAATCCCTGGAGTTTCTGTGGGAAACCCTCTGGGGTTCTCTGAAAATAAGCGTTATAAAAAACGCCTGGCTTACAGCAGGGAGAGAAGGAATGAATATGTTAACTTCAGTTAACAAATGCAGAAACAGAATGTTACAGCTGGGAAGTCCAGCCACAGTAGAACGTCGGCTTAGTTTTGTTTTTCCAGTCTTCCTCTAAGCCCACTTGGTACCTTCTTTCTTCTTCCTTGAGACCTCCTCTTTTCCTTTTTATTGACCTGCGCCTCAGTGCTAGGACTTTACTTTTTTTCCTACCAAAATTTACCATTCAAATGAGGGTCTCATTTCCCCTCAAGTCCTTTTGAATTCATATATTACATTGAACAATAACTTGGTATGTTACCCTTCTCAGGTAATTGAGCTTTCAGAATTGTCTTTTGTCAAAGGTGTAACTATTTGGGAATTGCAGATATTATTACCCCCCCCCCCATGGCAGTTCTGAATCCTCCTTCAAGACATAGAATTTAAAGGTTGCCTTGATACCAAAAGCTTTGTTTCTTGTGTTACAGAAAGAACCTTGTGTGGTGTGCTTTCTACATTTTGAAAAATGTCTGCACATATTTTGGGAACTGGATTTTTGGGAAGGACTACCCTCTGGCTGAACTCTGCTTGCAAAATCCATAAATACAGGGTTTCGGCCCTTTACAGCAGGACAGGTGCAAGTGTGGGCCAGTGACCTTGCAGCCAGAGACCATTTCTGCTAACATCCTGCCAGGGCAAGAGTAGAGAATAACAGAGCTAAAAAACAAAGTTTCTAGTTGGCTTTCCTGTTGAGGACTGTCCATCAAGCTGCTGTTGACTGGTTTTTATATATTTATATATTTTTGCTTAAAGAGAGGGTGTTAGCCTCAGTTGGAAAGACCCTTTGTGTTATGTTTTTCCTAGATTAAGGGAATGGTGTGGAGATGGGGCTTCAGGGTCTGGAACCAAACCCAGATTGAGAGGCAGCAATAAAGTAATGCCTAAGAGGGTAGAATGGTGCTTCCAGTGGGGCTTTCTGTGATGATGGAAATTTTCTTGTGGCTTCTGAGTACATGCATATGGCTAGTGCACTGAGGGGCTGAATTTTTAATTTTATTTAACTTTAATTCATTTAACTTAATAGCCACATGTGGATCGTGGCAACCATGTTGGACAGCATAGGATACACACTGAAACTAGGCCACTTGGGTTTAAAATCCTCCACTAACTTCATCTCTTTGACCTTGGACAAGTTCCTTGACCATTCTGTGCCACCACTTTCTCATCTGTAAAGTACAAAAGATAATAATGCCAACCTCAGAAAGTTATTTTCAGGATCAAATGAGTTAATATTTGTAAAGGGCTTAATTAAGCCTGGCACGTAGATCTATATGTGTTTGTTAAATAAGGCAGGTATACATATATCCATAACATTAAAAATTATAGCCAGATTCACACTGTATATTTTCTTTCAAGAAACTCCCACACATTAATCATCAAAGCATTTTTCCTAAAACTCTTTAAATACTGTGGTGATCAGAAAAGTCATTCAATAAATATTTATTGAGCCCTTACTTGGTAGCAAATGCTGTGCTGAGTGCTGAGATAACACATCGTAGGGCAGGAGACTTGGTTCTTTTTTTTTTCTTTTTTTTTAATATATCTTTATTGATTTCAGAGAGAGGAAGGGAGAGGGAGAGAGAGAGATAGAAACATGAATGATAAGAGAGTTGTCATTAATCGGCTGCCTCGTGCCCGCCCCGACGGGGAATCGAGCGGCGATCTGCTTCCATCCTAGGCTGCTGCTCGCCTGCTGCGCCACGCCCGGCCGGGCCAGCCTTCCCTCATCCTAGTAAAACAGGTAACAGGTAGCAGAATTTTTTCATCTAATGTTTATGGACTTTTCGAAAAGGAAGGGACTTTAGAAGTAGGGTAAATGTTCAGGCTTAGACCCAGAAACCTGGAGAAACTTTGCGCCTGCCCCAGGTGAGCCAGCTGGGACTTCATCTTTCATCTCCTGACTATTAGCTCGCGCCTCCCTTTGCACCCGTGCGCCAGGTGCGTCCCGAAGCGCTCACTGCCCACTCCAGAAGCCTTGGCGTGAGATCACCACTTGGCCTCTGCTGTAAAGGACTGATCTTTCAGTTCTCAGAAGATAATGATTGTTCCCATGTATTGGGTCTTTACAAAATAATGGCAGTACTAGAGAGTAGTTTTTTTTGTTTTATTTTCTGCTTAACTGAATAAAATTTGGACACCCATGTTGGCCCCTCCATTTTTTGTTTGTTTAACTTTACAGGTTCATGAGATTGAAAAGTCTTTGTTGGACTATATCACTCCATTTGGTTTGTATGAACGTTTAAAAAATAATGTTAGCCCCAACATTTATGAAGTACTATAATTTTGAACCATAATTGATTTGACAAAAAATGGACATAATGAGGGAAGGTTGACTGGCTAGTTTTCTCTTGATTTGCTTTTAGCACTTGCTACAGCATGGAGGGAGGGGAAGAGTCGGCCAGTTTGCTTTACATATGAAAAATATTAAAATGTCAGCATGGCCCAGGCACTGACATAAGAAAAACTGTTTAAAGTTAAGTCTCTAAATGATGCCCTAAAAACACATTTGTAATTATCTGATTAAATTAATAAAGGCTACAGGTAATAGAAATAATATGGGAGGCATTTTTGGCAGATAAAGCTCCAGGAACGTCCACATCTGCACATGATTATGAAGCCCCTGTTGTTACTTTGCTTTCTCCCTTCCTTAGCCCCCATTTCTCACTACGAACTAATAGTACATAATAATAAAACCCTGGCTGTCAGCCAGCACAGAGTTGTGGCTAACTTTTAAGAGCGTTTGCAAAAGTTGAAAAAGCAATACAGCTGTTATACTGGGTACTTTCCAATGGTGGATATGTTTTCCAGATGAAAGCACAAATAGTAATTGAAATGTAATCACTATTGGTGTTTTGGTATAATAATTCTTTTCACTTTTTGTTACGTTAATTGTTCATTTCTTAGGGTTTGTTTTGTGCTTTTTTTGCAGCCTGTAATCAACTAAGAGTGAGAAAATGAATGAATGTTTTAGGCAGTTTTCCATTCTTTGTTAAAAAAAAAAAAAGGCAAGCAGTCTCGTTTGTTAGCCAAAGACTTATTGTAAATAACCACATAATTTTCGTTTTAGATATTTTATTGTGAAACTCATGTTTCAGGCAGCAGAGGGAAGAAAATCTAAATCCAAAATATAGTGTCCAAATGTCAGAGCTGGCTGGAAACTTCTAGATCATTCAGGCTGGCTGGAGATGCCCCTTCTTTTGAGAGTCTGCCCTGCTCAGTGAGGAGCTCACCTTTTTCATCCCTACCCACCACCCTTAAGAGGTGGGAGAGGGGGTGTGCAGGTGGTTTCGTTGATATTTGGGGCTTAGGAAATTTTTTTGTTTTAAACTGGAGGGGGCTCTAGTTAATCAGTACTTCTCCACCCTTTTAAAGGTTGAGCATCCTCCCACACACCAAGAGGTTGCTGATTCAATTCCTGGTCAGGGCACATGCCCGGGTTGCAGCTGGATCCCCAGTAGGGGGCAGGGAGGAGTCAGCCTATCGACGTTTCTCTCTCTCTCTCTCTCTCCCTCTCCCTTCCTCTCTCTGAAATCAATAAAAACATATATTTAAAAAAAAATAAAAGATCCTGAAGCCCAGGTATGCCTGAGCCTGATTAAATCACAGAATCACCAGAAATGATTATGATGTGTGGCCAGGGCTGGGAACAGCTGCCCTAGTCCAGTCCTCTTTCTTTAGATGAGGAAACAAAGGCCCCAGGCCTCTAGGTGACTTGTTGAAAGTTCCCTCAACAGGTTTCTAGAAGGGATGTCAGTAGCTCGCTCGGACTCTCTGGTGATCTCCCAAGAGGCTGTGAACTGCCCTGTGGAGAGTTGGGTCAAGAGGCTGCAGAGAGCAAGACCCCAGTGAGCACAGAGCATTGATCTTTCTGCCCCTTTCACCCAAGTAGAAACTGCCCTTGGTTTTCCCACCAGAGCTACTGCATTCCTCAGTGAGAGGCTTGATAAACTGCCTCAGGGGCTCCTATTTCCCCCCCCAGAAACAAATAGGTTTGTAATTAGCTAAATGGCAGCTTCCAGACCAGTTGCTGTTTATCAAAAAAGAGCCTTTTGAATAGTTGGTCCACTTCTGCATGTCTTAGAAGCCTCTTTCCCCCCTTTTAGTAAACGGTAGATATCATGTAGGCACAGTGTTCGGTACGACTGATAATTCCTAATGCTAAGTGTATCCATTAAGGGTAACTTAAACCAATTAAGTGCTAACCTGGCTGGACAGTACGGTGTGTGTAGGTCTGTGGTCTCTAAAAAGAGGGTTGGACCAGGCGGACTCTAAGTTGGTCTGTCCTAAGCACTTCGTGTCTGAAGCTTTGTCTAAAATGCCCTCCTTAGCTGTGCACTGGAGGGCAATCCCTGGAGGGTGTAAGCTGGCTTGCCCTCACTGGGTACCCTTGGGACACTCCACCTTGGGGATAAAGCCTCTGAGGACAGGAGAGCACAAAGGAGGGGGTCTGGGGAGTTGTGACTGAAGAGGAAGCTGAGATATAGAGCAACTTGTGTGCATAGAGACTTTTCTTGAGAAAAGTTTGATTACATTTTTGGTAAGTTATTTACAGTTCCCGGAAAATTTGTAATGCAGGTGATTATTAGCATATTTTGGAAGGTTTGATAGAAAAACATTCACATTGTAAAGCAAGACTAGATTAAAGGGCTTTGGTTCATTTCTAGACCTGCTGTTTATTTTTGTAATGTGACAGTATCTGTTTCCAAATGTAAAAACTTAGAGAAATGAAGAAAAGAAAAATAACGTGTATTTTTTTTCCAGGATGTCAGTCAGAGAGCTCACTCATCCCTTATCTGAAATACTCACTGGTCTCTGAAGTGACCCCATCCCCCTAGTGTGAGACTATGGCCGTGATGGGGAAGCTGGTGATTTTCTGCTCTCTGGCCCAGAAGGCCTCACCCCTGCTATCGTCTTGTTAGGGGCCAGTTACAAGGACCTAAGGAATGCAGGCCAAACTGGGCAGCCGGCATCAGTTTAGCACTTTGGGATGATCAGGCTGACACCCTGGGCTGACTTTACCTGCTCACCCCTCCTCTGTGAGCAGTTGGTTTACATTTGAGACGCCTTCTCCTGACGTTGCTGTCTATTTCTGGCAACAGAGGCACAGCAGAGATGGAGGATACCTCCTGCCATTGAGAGGAAGGGAAATAAATATCCACTTCAGAGCCCACGCTCTGAGGCTGAGCTGTGTGCGCATGGGTGACAGCTCCCTGCCTGCCTTTCCGCAAGGTTCTGTACACAGAGAAAGATCAACGGACTTAGCCTGAAGTCAGACAGTGCTGTGTTAAGGAAAAATCTCTCCCAGTGCAAAACCAAGGGCAAAGTGACTTTGCTGGGGTTTTTTTCTTTTCCAGTTTTGGAATGTACGCTGAAAGTGAGGGACAGGGTTGGGGGGCTCCTCACCCCTCCTCTGTAAAGTCTGCTGAGCTGGTTAGCAGGAACTTTCTGGAACTTCTAGAGGGAGGTTCCTGGAGAGTGTGTGAGTGGTGAGCAGTCTGGTTGAAGAGGGCCAGCACTTGTTGGCTTTGTCCTCAGTAAGAGTCAGGAGGGAACTCTGTACAGATTCCTGAGCTCATACCTCAGCCTGCCCGCCTGAGAGGAAAATGCACTTGAATCACTGCCATGTACCTACCTCTGCGGTCACAAGGCAAGGAGAGAGCTGATGGTCCCTGCCCGTGTAGCTGGCATCTTTCCCCTGGTACTGCAGAGGGGTTTTAACAACTGGGTACATTCATAGTCTTCCAGTCAGTGACCCCTAAGTTAAAACAAAAATCCTTTTGCTGTGTGGAGCTTACTCTGTTGAGCTTATTAATTTAAATTAAAAAAAAAAAAGACATTTTTGGATCCTGCTTATCTAGGCTCACCTGTCCCCAAGACTGGAGCCTCCATTCTAATGTACTGTACTCAGTTTCTTTGTATAGTCCATTTGGAGATATGAGGATGATTTCATGGAAACCCTGGATAAGCCATTGGCTGCCTTCCTGTTCTCAGAAGACTAGCCAGTGTGAAGGGTCTCTTTGCTCATCTGGTTAATGCCTTTGCAATCAGAGCAAACTAAGGAGACTGACACCCTTCCTGTCATCCTCCTGCAGGCCCAGTGTGGGGCAAAGTGTGTTTTAGAGAAATCTGTTTGACATTGGCTGCCTACTCCTCCTAGAGGATCTGAGGGATTGAGCAGAATTTAAAAGTTTCCAAGACTCTGAGGCAAGAAATCATCATAAGCATGAAAATGGCCATCCTTGTAGGTCACCATTTTGATCCATGCTCTCTCATCACTAGTCTCACAAACAGGTCGTGTGTTTTTTTAAGTCTTCGAACATATCAACTCTCTTTGAGCAACATGGCAATATCAGAAACACATGCCCATCACCAAAAAGCAAAACCAATGTACTTATGGCTGAGAAACTACTAAATGCCTAATCTTCATCATTCTGTTGCTGAGTGTGGTTACAGGGAATGGCTTTCCCATCCTTTCTTGATGCTTCCAAATGTATTCAGTTTTTTCAGAAATATTTTGGTGCTGTCATGATATGCCTGTATAAAATGGATGAGATACGGACACTTCTGGGAACTGCATTTAAATCAGCCATATAACACAACAAATTCTATAGCTGATATGGTACATTGATTATTTGATTTGATTTGTCACCAGCTTATCTTCTGAGTATCCTCATTATGTCAGGACATAGCTGCAAAATGACTGATGCTGGATACGGGTGCATTGACTTTTAATAAGTACACTAGGTGGGACTGATGAGTTTGGATCCCTTCATTATACCAAAAATCGGATCAGGAAGTTCACAGAGTAATTTCTTAGGGAAACTGTTTAGAATGCAACCCCCCAAAATGAAGAAGCAAAGCTAGGTTTTCATTTAAGTAGTATAAACAAAGGATGTGTGAAGCATGAGATGTTTTATCTTCTGATTTTCTGACTTTTTAAATAAAAACTTTCTGCATTTTCACGCCTATTTAGGTAACAGGAATGTCTCCACCTTTTGCAAAAGACAAAATCCCAGACTCAGTAATGTGCCTGGGTGACAGTGTGTCACACCAGCATAGGCAATATTTTCAAATTAAATTTTTTTTGAGTGGACGGGTGTTTTACTTGGTACCTTTATATTTTAAAAAGTATACCATTGCCTAAAAAAATAATTGTTTTGATAAACATTTCCAATGGTGCACTTAATGTTTCCATCAAAATGTCAAAGCTGCTTTTAAAACTTTTCACCCATTTTTTAGTGGGGTTGTGAAACCCAATGAAAATGTTTATCAATGTTTGCAGAAGAATACTTGTGTTTTAAAGAGTATGCAAATATTTTAATATGAAAACACCCCAACAAAGAAAGGTTATAATTAAAGTAATAGAGATTCAGTTATAAATAGGAATGGAAAAGTTATTCTTATGAAACATCCTCTGAACCCCATCGAAGAGAGAGCATCATGCCTACCTTGGGAACCAAGTTTTGAGTACTGTAGAATGGTAAACATTGTGGTTAACCAAATCCTAGAGGCCTGTTAGTTGGAAGGGATCTTAGAACCCCTGCAGCCCAGCTTTCTGTACGGTTCTTGTTCCGCTCTGTGGCTGCCCTGTCAAATGGTACATCCCCACCCTGCAAGAACCTCTGGTAATACTGTGAACTCTCTGCTGTCTGGCCAGCCCTCAGCATTTTTGGAGAGCTCTGGTTGTTAGAAAGCTCATTCTAACCCTGAGTATGAATTTGTGGCTCTCTGCCTGCCAAAGAGGCTGTGCCAGAGCCCACATGAGAACTCCTGAGGCCACTTAAAGATTGTTGCTCAGTGTCCCTTTAAGACTTTTCTCTCTGGAGGTGGGGGTGAGGTAGGGGTGAGACTTGGCTCCTGGGCTGGAAATCCAGGTGTCTTACAGACTGCCTGCCCCCTTCTGGACACTCTTGGGTTAGTCATTACCTGGGGTTTTCTAACAGTGAAGTCATCTAGGACTACACTACCTTCTGCTGGTGCTTCATATTGAGCTCACCACCTTTTCTGTGGACCTCTGTCAGTTTTCACCTTTTCTAACCTTGGGTAATTTAAAAATCTAAATGTAGGACTATATATATGTGTTCTTGAACAATTTTGACTCTCTTCTTGGTCCAGGGTCCTCTACTGTACGAAGTTTATTTTCTGAAGTAGTGAGGAAAGTACTGATGAGGCTTGGGCCCGGGGTTGTGAACCTGCCCCTCCACCCTTTAATCTTTGAGTTGGCACCTGTTGAACATGGCTGTTCAGCCAACAATGAAAATTTGATTTGGGAAATTAGCCTCTGTAATTTAGAAATTTGAAGTTGCCACTTGAGGCTTTTCCTTTGCTCAGTGAAGGAAATTAAACATTCTAGTGTGGTAACTACAGTACCAAAAAAAAGTAAAATGTAGATAATTCTTGATCATTTGGGGGTTTATTTTAGTTTTTGTTTTTAACTATTTACAGCCTTCATTTGCACAGATTTACCACTGGATAAACTGGAAATTGTTTTCTTTTTGATACAGCAGATTTGGTGGGAAAAGTGCTTATAAAATACCCTTGAAAGATGAGAAAATTTTAAGCATAAAGTTTATTAATAAAATGCTTCCCTGTCTACTGTGTGCTGGGCATTGTATCTAGGGAATGCATTGATTTAAAATAAAAAGAGAGAAATGCCTACTCCTGGCTGGTGTGGCACAGTTGGGTGGGTGACGTCCCCTGCACCAAAAGGTTGCTGGTTTGATTCCCAGTCAGGGCACAAGCCCGTGTTGTAGGCTCAATCCTGGTAGGGGGCATGCAGGAGGCAGCTGATCGATGTTCTACTCTCACATCAGTGTTACTCTCTCCCTCTCCCTTTCTCTCTCTCTAAAAATCAATTTCAAAAAACACAAAACTTCAAAAAAAAGAAATGCTTAATAATTCATCAGGATTGTAGTATATAAGGTGAGATCATTTAACAAATAATCACACAGGTAATTATTTAAGAACTGTTAGTGCATGCTATGAAGAAAAGATACCATCAAGAGCACATAACAGAGGCCCTGGGCTGGGGGTGGGAGCTTTAAGAGAATCTAACTAGAGGAAGGCTGACCTGGTTCTCATGTTGTCCCAATCTTTAAAATCACAAGTTATTGAGAGATAGCAGTTCCATTACTAATGAGATTAAAAAGCCTTCCTTGATTACAAGAAATGTCACAAAAAACACCACTAAAATATCCAGCCACTGCTGGGGTGCCAACCCCTGATTTTCTCTCTGCACAAAACCATAGGAGGGTAACAGAATTTGTTTCTCTCCAGGTCTCTAAATTGCCCTACCATCCTTTAAATTCTTTAGTGTGTTACAGAGTTGGACACACACAAAAAAGAGCAACTTCTTTGAAAGCACTTGGAGGCAGGAAAAACCAAGTGCATAGATATTTTGGGAAGTGGGTTTATTAATAACATATTTCAAGGAGATGAAAGTAGAGGCTTGATCTTGGTTAGGCAAAGAATTCAAAGATGCAGTTTCCAAAGTCACATCAACAGGGAGCTTTTGAAGAATTCAGAGTGGTCTGGATGTTCTAGTTTTTGTTCTTTTAAGCCTCTTTCCCCTGTTTGGAGAACAAGGAAAATTCCTGATTTCCTTTGCTCTTGAACCTGATTGAGCACTTCACCAGCTAAGACCTTTTGTCATTTTTGAATAATTTGAGCAGTAGAGTGGGAGCCAAGCACATCTGAGCTTCAGGCCCATGCCCCTGTGCTTTGAATAGGCTGTGCATTATCCTGTGCCTTTCTGAGAAGTTTGGTGAAATGCTGGGTTGTTGGCTCAGTTGGTTGGATTATGGTCTGGCCCTGTGGTAGATGTACTTGTGTCTGGTCACCTAGGATGAGTACGTGCTCCAAGTTATATATCAGATAGCTCCTGTGATGCTCAACTTACGGCAATATTTTAAACTCTGGCTCATTTTTCTTGTATATCAGTGTTTAAATACAGAGAGGGGCAAAAGTAGGTTTACAGTTGTTTATATGGAAAATAATATAAGTAATAATATAAGAGTAAACTCTGACTTTTGTATTCTCAACTGTAAACCTACTTGTGCCCCACCCTGGGTTATGGAAAGCCAAAGTGAATCCCCACATTTACTTTAGCTGATGTTTGTTTACCAAGTTTGATATCGAGCACTTTTGGAACCAAGCTTTTAAACAGTAATGTGCAGCATTTGAATGAATTCCAGCCTGATACATGGTAAAATTGTGTTTAAAATTTTTTTTCAAATTGATCAGGTTTAAACAAATTTTAGTAATAGAGGTTTGATTGTATTAAAATGGTAATTATTTGAATGGTTTTTCTGGAGTTGACTTCACTTCTCCTTTTTAGGTTCCGTAGGCCAACCTTAACTTGTGTTGTTTATTTGAAAGGTTACAGATTTCTAAGTAAGTTTGGGAAACATTTACCAAGCATACAAAGGGGGAAGGCGTGTTGCTGAAGCATTAACCCAAGCAATTGAAGTTGTTTGAACTGCTCTCTCAGAAAATTTAATAGTATTTAAACCTTTGGAAATTGGAAGATTATTAGAGAAACCTAGGATTTAGATCATTTTGCAAAGGGAAATGATTCTTAAAATATGACATACTAAGATAAGTATGTTTATTCATCTCAAGTGATATTGTGAAATTAGTGATTATTCCATTCCTATCCAGATATGACCTGGCTTATTTTGCAACGTTGAAAATAAACTTATAAAAATTCATTCTTTGCTAAATGAAACTGAGTGAAGAGAAGGTTGCTCCTTATATAACAATGAGAATTTTACTGGGGTCCAGGATACATATTATTTAGGCAGAAAGAAGCATTGTGTTTTAGAGTTAGATTGTTCTGGAGTGACACTGTTCCTCCTGCCTACCATTTATTTCACAATTGTTTTTGAGCAGCTGCTATGGCTTAAGCTAGTGCTGGTAATATAAAGACGAGCAGAACAGAGAAGATCCTGGTTCTCATGGAGCTTAGTGTATGGGTGTGTGAGCCTAATTCATCATTTCATATAGTGTTGCTTTTCATTACTAGTTTACGTTTTTTCATTTGATCAATGCTCCAGGTATTTGAGATACAGATTTTTCTTGATAGATATGCAGAGAACTTAGGCACCCGGCTGCTCTAGGAGTAAAAGTTAGCTTCCCATATAGAAAGCACGTTATTTCTCCTCTGTTGTTCAGGCACACACGATACTGATTTATGCAATTTTACAAAAAATAAGGCAGTGAAATACCAAACTCACTGAAAATTCAGGGTCAGCATTTTGGTAGCAATGCCATTAAATCTCTATTGTAAAGTAATTTAAAACTATCAGGAAGTAAGGGAAAGACCAAAATGGTTGTCGGCCATAAGATCAGTGCTAGATCTGTGTTGAGTTAATGATTTCAAGTTTTGCTTCTCCCTCTAAGGAGAACAAAAACAAGGACGGTCTTTAACTGTCAGGTATGTGCAGATAGCCATGTACTTAGAATAATTTTTTAAAATTTTTGTTTGATTCAGGGTAGGTTATTTTGAGATTTATAGGTAGACATTGGAAAAGCTTAGTTTTCTCTCAAAAATCTGTTTTCAAAGTAAATCTAGTTTTAAAATACTTTATGGCTTGCAGATTTATATTTAGAATCTAGATTGCATCATATGGGGAGGGAAAAGAAAGAAGATACTTTGTTGAAAATTTTAATGTACAAATAGTAAATGAGGATGAGTATGCAGAATATTAAGAATTTTCATTAAAGGCATTCAGAAATAAGTCTGTTCAGTATTTTACTGTTCTTTGTACAGTTTACACTAAAACAGAGGGACATGCCCTGTTATTCCCCTACATTATACTCTTTCTTATTGTAGAAATGTAGTCTTGGTCATACTGTGTAATATAAATTCTTAAGCCATAAAGATTAATTCTTTTTAATAGGTTATTTTAAAATAAAATGGATTATGGTCAGTAAATTTTTCTCTAGTGAGATCTTTAAAAATAATTTTCTTTATAGTAAGGATTAATTTTTCTCCTCCAAACAGTAGATCCCGGTGTAACCTGCCCATGTTAAAAATAAAAATTTGTTCCTAGAGCTTTGTTCATAAAACTAGAACCAGCCTTCCAGTGGCATCTTTTATCTGTCTAAGGAAGAGTCTGTTTCTGAATATTGGAAATGAAGGTGTCTTAGTCCATTTGGGATGCTATAACAGAAAATACCTATTTTCTCATTTAATTAAGAATGTTGAGTCCATTAGATATTTTTCTCCTATGGACCACTATTGAAGTTATTGTGCCTCAAAATGTAGGCTAAGTTATTCATTTAAAGCATGGGCTTTGGAGTCATACACATTTGTTAAATCCTCTTGGCTTCCTCATTTCCTTGCCAAGTTACCACAGAAATCCTTAGTTTATTCATCTGTAAAATAAGGCTTATAATATCTACCTCAGAAGGTTGCTGGGGAGGACTGAATAAAAAAGCACCATGCCTGCATTAAAGTAAACTAGCAAGAAAATTAAGTTATTTATAATAGTATTAGAGTTTTCTTGGGTGTTAAACTCGTGAATTCTCTGCATTTTAAAGATTAGATTGAGTTCTGGTTCTGGGCTCAGTGGTGATAAAGATATTATAGATGTGGGGCTGATAGCAGTGTGACTTGATTCAGGTGTTTAATTCTTAGGTAGGCCCCAGTTTCCACATTTTATTAATTAAGATAGAAAACAAAACAAGTTGGTTGAAACCTCAGATATGCCAATAATCCTAATAAATGTAAATGGATTATAGTTGCCACCTAAATGACAGAGACTCTTAAATTGGATTTTTAAAATAAGAGGCATACCTATGTATGTCAGACTGACGAATCTCAGAGGGGAAGTGTGGGTGGGTGGGGAGAAATTAACCAAAGAATTTATATGCATATATGCATAAGCCAAGGACACAGGCAATAGTATGGTGAGGGACTGGGGAGGGGGGTGGGGGCAGGGTGGAAGAGGTCAATGGGGAGAAAAAGGGACATCTGTAATATTTTGAACAATTTAATTAATTAAAAATAAGAGACATACCTAAAACAAAATGACTCAAGAAGGTGAAATAAGAGAATGGAAAAAAATATACTAGGCACATATTATTATCAATAAAAGTAGAATTAGTGTGTGACTGGGAGAAAACAGGATATTTTATAATGTTAACAACCTACCAAGAAGATAAAATAATTACAATTTTGTATGTATTTAGGGAATTATAAGGAAAATCTGATAAATTCGTGATCGTGGTGGGAGATTTTAACATATTCTGTTACTGATAAATGAGACATAAAAAAGTTAGTATAGAGTATTTGAATACCACCTTTGCTAACGAGGTTTAATTATTAAGTCTCAGAAGGCCCTTCTCTCTCAAAATGGTCTGATTTTAGGATTTTTGGCCAGTTTGTACAGCTGCGTCATGCTTTTTGTACAGTCTAGGTGTTCCTGTAAAACTGCAAGCAACCTGGATAATTTTAAAAGTGAATGATACTGTTAAATAGTAACCTTCAAGGCCGAAAGTTCTTCTGAAGGAAAGGGTTTATTGAGCCATATGCTGCCAGAAAAAGAACCAGGTCCTGGGGTGTGCAGTCTAAACCATCAGCAGCAGGGCTAGATGGAGAAGACAAACACGCCTGCTATCCTGGTATTAATGGGCTCTTTTATACAGTGAGTTTGGGGAAGAAAGATGGAAACTGTTTCTGAAGACTTTACCTTGCTATAGATAAGGGGGGATGGGAGAAGGTGAAGCGGGGCCAGTTCTGGCATAGGTGTATAGTGTGTAAGGAAGGAGTGTTTGCTACTATTGTACTGTTTATGGGCCATGGTTAGGAAAGTTCAGGCAGAGGCATCCATCTGGTGGTTGGCTATTCTCTAGGTAACAGCAGAAATAGCCATGTCTTGTTTGTGAGCAGAGAACTTGGAATGTCTAGGATGGAATTTGGGGCCTTTATGTGGGGCTAGCTCCATGAACGTAAGTAACAGTAAGTTAGCCAAGCTTATTCATCGTTCTGGTTCTAGGTGTGGTTTCTTGCAGAGTCTTCTTTATTGGCTGTTTCATAGAAGCTGCAGGGTGCCGTGGCAAGCAGATTGCAAACAAGGCATGCCTCCTCCCTTGCTGTGCAGCCTAGTCAAGAGCGTGGAGGCAGAACTCTGTCAGGTCTGTTTCTGGAAAGTTTCAGTCACAAAGTTTCGTCCCTTAAAGTCCCTGAGCAGAACTTTTTTTGTGTGTGTGTGTGTGTGTGTGTGTGTGTGTGTGTGTGTGCAGGTAACACACCAGCAGTCCAGTGTGTGCTTTTTTAAGTCTTTTATGAGTAAAGTGGGAGGGTTTTAAGTGTCTGCAGAACATTTGAGTCTGTGGATTTTTCCAAAGAAATTGTTAACATATGGTTTCCTTCTGAAAAAAAGAATTGGCAAATACTAGTCACCTTTTTAAAATTTTTATTTAATTTATTTGAGCCTTTAAATTAAGATTGGGTATTAGCGAAGTGTGTGTTTGTATATGTGTATTTATGTTCTCTATCTGTTGCTTTAATCTCTGAAATCTGAGTAGTTCTGACAAAAAAATAAATTTGTTTCATAAATAAAAACTAAAGAAGGGTACTTAAATTTTAATATGTACGTGGAGAAGCACCTTATTAAATATGTGTTTGTGTTCATTAGCAGCCTTGTCTAAAATGTGGCTTCTTGAAAGCACAGTGTTTGCCAGGTCCACGTAGCTCAGAGGACCGTGTGTTTTGGGATCTGTGACAGACAGAGATAGTACCACAGTGGCGGCTTGAATTGACATCCCTTCTTCGGCTTCACCTTCCAGTCCTCAACCTACCAGTCTTTTACTCACCCAGCCAGCCCACAAATAAATAATTAGGAAGTACTTAATGTTTCTAGGAGTTGAGAGAGATAAAGACAGTGTGATGGGGACATGACCCCAGGAGTCTGTGTCCTATTGACAATAAGTCAATAGAAATTTAGTAATTATGAAACAGTCTTGTAATGATAAGTGATAGGTCAGAGGTATATAAAGTGTCTGGGAGGGAGTACCTATGCGGGCTATCTAAGGCTGTCTAATTTAGACCAGGTGGTGGTCAGTGGTTAGGTGATACTTCGGATAGGATTTGAGTAGAGAGCTTCTTTCAGGTAGTAGTTTTGGAGGTGAAACTAGGGCATGGTCTTTCCCTCAGGAGCTATAAAGAAGAGCTTGGAACAGGAATTGTGAGCTTAAGACAAGGATATTGCAAACAGGCTAGAGAACTGGGCAGGGCCCCTCATTTCTCTACAGAGGGCTCTGGCATTATTCTGAAGGCTTGCGGATCAATTCTGAAGGCATGGCCATTGGTAGGTTTTGGTCACAGGAATGAAATGATTAGAATGATACTTGAGAAAGTTCCCTCTGGTGGCAGTGTAGGGGAATGGATTAGAGGTTAAGTTAGAGGTGAGGCTCACAGTAAGAAACTATTGCTTGAGCTAACTCATTGGATTTTCAGGAGGTACAACAACCATGGGGCCTGAATATGAGAGAAATGAGAGTGTCATTCAGTGAGGGAGTGATAGAGGAAAAACAGGGCTTGCAGGGAGGAATTATGTGTTTAGTTTTAGACACCAACTTGAGGATCCATAAGAAATTACTGCATTTAGCAGTCTAGGGAGCAGTAGTCAGCCCAGGGTAGGAGCCAAGGACCTGTGTAGGTAACATCACCCAGGGATTTTTGTAGAGTAACAGAAGAAGGCGGGGGAGAGAAGCTTGGAGATACACTATCAAGAAAAAAACCTATGGTCTAATACTTGTGTGACATGGACATGGAAAATTGATTCGGAATCTTGGAAAGTAACAGAACAGATAAAGTCTTTTCTGTCTGGGCTTTGCCAGGTATTGACTTTCAGAATTTTAATCAATAAAGAGGACAGCTAATAGAATGCTCCAGTGTCTTTCCTGATGGTTATGACCTTGTGGTAGCATATGCCAGGGCTGTAGGAACCTCTTTGCCTCATAGGTCTAGGATAATCATTCCTCATCCATTTCTGTCTCGCTCTGCCAGTTGGAAGAAATAAAATCACTGTGTTCTTACTGAAACAGTAAATGATAAAGCTTTTGGAATTTCTTTGTATTTTTTTTTGGAAAATCCTAGTTCATAGGACATAAGATTTAAAGAAGAGAAATTTGGCGGAGGAGGCTTGGCTTTTTTTTACATATTCCTTATTTTTACACACACATGAGATGAAGAAGAGAAGTGAAGGTAGGGATATACTTCTAACCATCTTCTCAAAACCAAGCCACAAAAAACATGGGTATTATCCATAACACACCCAGGATATTATTGGATTTTAGCCATTCAAGGATTTTTAAATGAATTCCTGCCATGGTGATCAAGTTAGATGGAATCTGGGCCATCACTGAGCCAGTAGAGTTAATGAGAACCCTTTTCTAGGAGAGAGGATTGTGTTTTCTTATGCCAGCCTTATGTAGTCCTAGTAAGATTTCCTAATGGCAGGACCATCAGGCAGAATTCCAAGGTGGCCAGACCCCCTCTCTTCTCTCCTAATCTTCCCACAGCCGTTTAAGAAGTACAGATTGCTTCACTGGCCCTTGGGACACATGGTGGCTGATAGCACCTTGGGAGAATCTAGCCCCTTATACACAACCTCCTGGGGACACCTATATGTGTGCCCTAAACTGCCTTCCCAGCTGGCACAGCCCTTGTTGAAATGGGTGGGAAGATAAGGATGTTTGTAGCACAGTGGTTTTTCTGGACACCCCACGCCATGGGCACACTCATCCATTCATGCCCTTTCCTTGACTCTGACTGTTCCTTCACCTTTGGGTCACTTTGTTGTTGCTGTTGACTACCTAGGAGCACCCTTTCACCACTGTCCTGGTGGGGATGTGGGACGTTTTGCTTCTGACAGTGCCCTGAATATTAAAATGTCCCTGGTATCCAAATTCTTAAACACTCGAGGGAAGCAATCAAATAAAAAGAATAACTTAATAGCATCAATGTTTCTTTTGTACACAGACTAGTAAGAACTTCTGCTTCCCACTCTCCTCTTTGTCACGATTAAAAAGAATTCTTAGGGAAAAAAATGTACTTTCTCTGAAGGACTTGCTTTTAGCTTAAGGAAAGGATTAACACTTGCTTGTTGAGAAATTTGTGGGAAGTACTTGGTGATTTGGGGGCTAAATCGATGGCAGGGAAAGATTCATAAGGGGGAAAGGGTTGTAGTAGGGCGTACTCAGGAGTTAGATGTGGTGAAGTCCAGGCACAGGTTGGTAGCTGCCCTGCAGACTGAGGTGTGCTCTCAGTGGTCAGCAGGTGGCACCAAATAGCCAAAACAAATCTGGACTGAAGTGGTTAGATTTCACCTTGCGTTGGGTGAAATCACACTTTCTGTGCTTTCAGAAATTTGGTATTAATAGCACTTTCACATTTTCCCCCCTTAGAGATGGTATCCTCCAAGGCTGAATTTTGTGAAAGTCTTTGGTATTGATCTAGTCAAGAAAATTAACCATTTCCAAGTTCAAATGACAGTCTCAGGTTTTGGGGTTTTTTGGGAAGAGAGTTATAACTGCATGCCAAGAGCAATTATAAGATCACTCAGTAGAATATACTTAACTGGCTTAGGTTTTGGAAACTTTTTTGTATTTTTATGAAATCTTATAAATACATTGCTAATGTAATTATTAAAATTACTGATAAATTTATGTTGTTGGGATTGATTATGTCTGCCTGGCAAGAATCCAGGATTTTACTCCCATTCAAGATGTTTCTGTTGGAGCAAAGATGGGTGACTATCCGAGTTACAGGTGTGTGGCTCAGTCATACGATGGACACAGTGTTTTTTCCTTAGGAATATGTAGGGTGTATTGGCGATGTTCTTGGATAGCTTGTGAGAAAACAGCTAATGACAAAAGGGCAGGCAGTTCTGTGCTTGTGCCACCAATAATTATACTGTTTAAGGTGGAGTTTGTTTGTTTCAGCTTAATTTATTTGCCGTGGAAACCTGGTTGCATGCTGGAACTTGAGAAAAGCTACATTTTAAGCACAGTAAGAGAAATGTTTCACTTCAACATATGTGGTTTATTTTCTTTGCATGGTGGCATCTGTGAGGAGACAAAATCAGCTCAAGTGATCATTTTGTTGTTGCTGGATGGCAGGCTGGTTTTATTAGTGCACAAGCTCTAGTGATTAGACCTGCTAATTCTAGTCTGTGTGCATATTCTTGGTGCACGGCAAATGAATGAGGCTTTTGCTAAATGAGCATCCATTTATTATTAAAATATGATAATAAATCATTGAATCTTAAGATGGGGCATATTCCTACCCCTAACTTCTTAACTTACCTAGATGGCTTTGTATATAAAACATTCTGGAATTTAACTGCACCAGTAGGAATTAAGAGCTCATCCTTGCCTCCTGGATTGTGTTTTCCCTGCAGCACCAGGATTGATCTTTTAAAAACATACATCCAGTGGTGTCATTTATTAGCTTAAAGTCGTGCAGTACCTTCCATCACACTTAGGTTCACAGAGCCCTTTGTGGTCTGGCCCCACATACCCTTCCAACCTCATCTCCTTGTGTCTCCCCCTGCCCACGGGACAGACTCCAGACACACTGACCTCTTCATTCCTCCAAAAAGACGTGCTGTTTCTCAACATAGGGCCTTTACACAGCTGTTTGTTTTGCCTGGAATGCTATTCCTTTTGACCTGTTCCTTTTGAGATCTCAGTTTAAATAAATACCTACTCCAAGAGGCCTCCCCTGACCACCAGATCTAAAATGTGTTCTCACTATCATATCACTCCACTTTTCTTTTCTTTCAACTATCTTGCCTTTTCTTGTGTGCCTTTTATCTGGCTCCTCCTACTGAGATAAAAGCTTTACTAAAACCTGGTCCATATCTTGTTTACTATTATCTCTAGCAACTGGAACAGGCTGAGCACTAGTAAGTCCTCAGTGCATTCTGGTTCAATGACTAAATAATAGCTGTATTGAAGGGAGAAGCTATATTCAAAGCTAACTGTATTTCTCAATTCTCTGAGGGTACTTTAATAAAGACAGCAGTGGGCCAAAAGTTGAGGCCTAGGTTCTTATTCACCACTTATCCCTGGAAAACACTGTGACCATGGGTGGGTCCCTGGGGAGTGGGTATTGGTGTTGGTAGTAAGAATTTATAACAACACAGCAATATAAATAATTGCAGTCATTATTATCTACTATGCACCGGTACTGTCCTTGGTGTCATTCATTTACTATCTCATTTAATCTCGGGTACCAGCTTTCTAATATGTAGATGAGATGTTTAGATGAAATTATCTGATCTCTTATATAACATTTTCTGAATCTCCAGAAGTTAAAAGATTTTGGTTTATGGTGATACACAATAGGAATAAATGAATTCATTCAGAAGCCCCAAGTGGCTGTTCATCCAGTTCCGATAAAAACTTTAAAATTGTGAAGTTTAGTGCTCGCTTCGGCAGCACACACACTAAAATTGGAATGATACAGAGATACATGAGCATGGCCCCTGTGCAAGTATGACACACAAATTTGTGATTCATTCCATATTTTTAAAAAAATTGTTAAGTTTAAACTTCAGAAATAAGGGAGAAAACTCATCCTTCGTTGGGCATCTATCATCTCATTCAGTCCTCTCAGTGACCTGTAGAGTATCTTCTCTCTTGATGGTTGGGGAAACTGAGGCTCAGAGATGTTAAGTACCTTGGCCAAGGTCACACATGTGCTATGAGGCAGTGCTGAAGTTCAAAAGCACAGTTTTGATTGAATCCAGAGACCTGTTCTTGATATGTGTGAATTATTTTTCCTTCTACTCACCTTTATCCAGGTAGGTTTATGTCAGGACTCTACACCCTTTAGACCACTAATTAGATTTTTCCTTTTCTTTCTCACAGAACTCTAAGAAGGAGCTGATGTGGAGGAGCAGCTGAGACAGTTCAAGATGACGACCACAGTAGCCACAGACTATGACAACATTGAGATCCAACAGCAGTACAGCGATGTCAACAACCGCTGGGATGTGGACGACTGGGACAATGAGAACAGCTCTGCGAGGCTCTTCGAGCGGTCCCGCATCAAGGCTCTGGCAGGTAAGTCTCCTTCACAGCCCAGCCCTGAGGCCCAGGATGTGTTACAGTTCCTTTAAAATCATCCACCCTGTCTGTCTCCCTTACAAGGTTGGCTCACTTCCACTTAAACATGTCCCACAAGAGCAAGCTGACCATTTCGTAAGGTAACCAGTTCCACATTTGGAGAACTGTCACTCCCTGAGGCCAAAATGGTTTAGAACATAGTGATTTTTATAGCAGTTTAGAAAGAGCTGCCCTGGAATTTTAAGAATTTGCTTATTTTTGATGCATCTTACATTTGAAAATAACGGAGCATAAATATACAAACTAACCTGTGTACTTGGTCTACCTGACCTCTTACAGTAGACTACTTACTTTGACCCAGGTTAGTTAGTATCACATGCCAGGGCTTTAAATATAAAAACCAATAGCTTAATTTTGTGAGGGCACATTTAAGGCTATAACAGGTAAGTTTGTTACCGATTCAGTAGAATTAGCAGGGACACATCCTTACTTAGTGATTTCTCACCCCCTTGTTCAGTTGACTACCTAAGACACACTTCACTGTGGGGTGGGGGAGTGTTTTGCCCTGAAATTGCCCTTTCATTTCTGTCACAATGAAAACTCAGCAGTACTTGAATATATGTAAACCAAGGGTAAGAGTGGAGTTTATGCAGTGCCTTGCATCTGTATTTTGAGATTTCAAATAAAATGGTCTCCAAATGAGAAAAGTTGCTTTATGATTTTTTCCCCCTAATGTCTTTAATTATGACAAGTAAGTCATAGTCATGACTTAATCAGGTGAGTTTACTATTAATTATGAATATAGCTCACTCTTCTTTGTTGCCTTTACAGTGTAATCTAATTATGAGGCACATATAATTTAGAATCCTCTTGATTATAACTAAAAGGAAACCTAACTCAAAGTGGTTTAAAAGGCAAAGAGAATTTATTGATCAAATAGTATACAAATTGGTTCTTAAGCAAGACTTAGTCCTGGGCTTAAGTGGTGTGACCAGAACCTAGTCTCTTCCTCCCACTTTTTGGCTTTACTTGCTAGTGCGGGTTTATTCTCAGGTAGGCTCTAGGGACCCTGTAGTCTCAAGGTAGCTGCCCCAGGTCCCAGATCTGTCTGTAAGGACATGTAGCAGAAAAAAAGCACCTCTGCTTCCCCAGTGCTTATATCATGGTCCTGGGATCAGTCTCACTGGCCTGATTGATCGTGGCTTGGGTTGCGTGCCTGTCAGAATCTCTCCCACTAGAATTAGAGAAGAGGATATGCTGACTGGCATCAGCTAATCAGGATCCACTCCTAGAGTCATGGGGGTTTGGGGGAGTTTGGGAGGGATCAGTCTCACCCAAACAGCCTGGCTAGAAAACTCAGAATATAACAGGGAGAAGGAAAAGGACCTCGGGGAGGCAGCCATGTAAATGCTCTGGGGAAATCATTCCGCTGCCTTAGGATAATTTGTTTCTTGAGTGGAAGTGATTTAAAGATCTTTCCTGAGCTTGCCTGATTTGAGGGCATAAATGAATGATTAACCAGATAGTCACTCTAGAATTGGAGCTCTATCTTCTAGCTTATTCATTAACATGGAACCTTATGGAAACCATGATCCTGGCTTGTGCTAGTGGATTGATTTGTACTTTAATCTCTTACCTCTTCTCCAATCTTCATTGAACCTTTAGTTCAATGTGATGTTGGTGGCCAGTTATCTTTGGCTGTGAGTCATTCCCTTTCTGACCCCAGGCTATTAAGTATTATGTCTCCCTTTTCAGGAGAATTTTGCTTGCATACTGCAGAGCACTATCTTTCTCTTTGTGTCTGTTCTTTTCTACAGTTCCAGAGGAGAGGCCGAGCTGTCCTTGGTGTTGATCAGTTGTTTGTACACTTCCTGGGAGATCTTTCCCTCTATGTTATCTCAGTCTCTGAACTATTACAGTTATGATAATAATAGTAAGTACTCAATATGGTACTTACTGTGTGTTAGGCCCTGTTCTCAATGCATTCATTGTATATATTAACAGTTAATCCCATAACAACCATGTGAAGGAGATTATTATTATCTACCATGTATGGATGAGGAAACTGAGGAGTAGAGAAATTAAATAGCTTACTCAAGGTCATACTGCTGGTAAATGTCTGAAGGCAGAGTGGCTCCAAGTGCATACTATTTTTCTGTATTCAGTAAAATACAAAATGAATCAAAGCTCTTCAGTGTAGAGTTTTGATAATGGGTAATTGAAACATGCTTTAAAAAATTATTTGAAGGCTCAAGAATGCATCCTGTGATTTAGAAGAAGTCATGAGTAACCACACGTGTTACTGAAAAGAAAATGTGCTGCCTCTCGGTTAAATGACGTTAAAAAGTTTTTTCAATGAATCAAGAAGATACCAGAAAAACCATCTGTTTATCAGAGGAAGCTATCTTATTATCTGACTTCCCAGTTTTCTGTGGAACAGAAAAAAATCTCTGAATCTTACACGCAGATAGCAGGAGGAACTTAATAGTCCAGCAGTGTCTAGAGCAGGGGTTCTAGAATTTGAGTGGGCAGCAGAACCACGTGGAGGTCTTGTTAAAGCACAGATTGCCGGGCTTACTCCCAGAGTCTCTGATGCAGGAAGCCTAGGATGGAGCTTGATAATTTGCATTTTTAAGAGGTTCCCAGGTGATGCTGAGGTGGCTGGTTTGGGGAATCACATTTGAGGCTGGTGTGTAGAGTATTGATAGTTGCCTGATCTACTTCCTTGGGTGTCTGAGACCCTTTCATCTGGACCCAGCTAAAGTCTAGGGAGAATTAAAGTATCAAACCCAACAGTGTTACCTCAAAGATGCACTTTAGTCTGAATTCCGAGGTGATTCACGAAAGACATTTATCTTTTTACAGTGCAGTGCATCTTGTATTGATGGTGTCACCACCACCTTGTCTTGTGTCCTTTACTCAGTGGGTTTAAATGTGTGTATCCCTAAGGCAATAAGGTGAGGTAAGCTACTTGCTCCTTTGTCTTCAGGAACTGGTTTTAACTCTGGTACAATAAGAAATAAATTTCGTTTTGTCCCCAGTTCTGACCCAGAACTCCTAAAACCTTTGGAATTTTTTCTTTTCTTTATTCATAAAGAACCTCATCACAGCTGGATTTGTGCTAATGAGGTGACTTAGGGTGAGAACCCCCTAGATAGCCCTAAGTGGACAGGACTGATTGCTGGAAACACCAAGTGATTAGAAGGTGAGAGTTTTCAGCCCTACCCACCAATCTGCAGGAAAGATGGGGCTGGAGATTGAGTTTAATCATCAGTGACCAATGATTTAATCAATTGTGCCTACATGATGAAACCTCCATAAAACCACTAAATGTGACAAGGTTTGCCCGGCCGGGCGTGGCTCAGCGGTTGAGCATCGACCTAGGATCCAGGCAATCGGGGTTGATCAATGACTCTCTCATCATTGATGTTTCTGTCTCTCTCCCTCCCTCTCCTTTCCTCTCTCTGAAATCAATAAAGATATATTTAATAAATAAATAAATAAATGTGACAAGGTTTGGAGAGCTTCTGGGTTGGGAGACACGTCAGTCTGCTGGGAGGTATGGAAGCTCTGCCCCCTACCATACCTTGCCCTATGCACCTTTTCCAGTTGGCTGTTCCTGAGTTATACACTTTATAATAAACTGACAGACATAAATAAAACGTTAGTTCCTGCCCAGCCAGGCGGGGCTCAGCGGTTGAGCGTCGACCTAGGATCCAGGTGATCGGGGTTTGATTCCTGGTCAGGGCACATGCCTGGGTTGAGGGCTTGATCCCCAGTCAGGGGCGTGCAGGAAGCAGCCGATCAATGACTCTCTCATCATTGATGTTTCTATCTCTCTCCCTCTCCTTTCCTCTCTCTGAAATCAATAATGATATATTTTTTTAAAAATTAAAAAAAACGTTAGTTCCTGAGTTTTGTGAGTTGTGTTAGCAAATTATTGAACCTGATGAAGGGTTGTCACGGGAACCGCTAAATTTATAGCCACTCAGTCAGAAGTACAGTGGCCTGGGACCAGCAACTGGCATCTGAAGTGGGACAGAGCCCTTACCCTGTGGGGTTTGCCCAGTGTAGTGTGTAATATGGCCTTTTTTTTTTTTTTTTAAAGTAGAAATTAGGCCTGTAATCACTTGTCAAGTTCCAATTTATCGGCACAAAGATGAAAGAGTGTGAAGTTGGTTCATGTCCAATGCCCAGTGAGCTTTGAATCTTTCCATTCTCCTTAAACTTTTTTGCTTGAAAGCCTGACTCGTATCTCAGGCACTCATCACCCTTCCTGCTCCTTAGTAGTTAGAAACATCAGAGGGAAATAAGTGGAATGACAGAGAACTGAATTCTCCCGTCTTCATTATCTACCTAGAGCCTCTCCTGGTAACAACTGAAAACACCAGCATTTTCTCAAAGTAGAGAAAAGCTTTATCTGAAAGCATTCCCTTCACACAAACTGGGTGAATCGGGAGTCTCACAAGCTTTCAGCTTAAAAACATTTAAGACTTAGGCAAGTTTTAGGGAAAAATTAGTATTAATATTTATGATGGTCACATGTTCAAACATTTTATATGTACTAGGCCAGTGAGATACATACTTATGCCTAACCTTGAATGTGCTACCATTCAACTTCAGAAGGAAGATAGGAAGAGCATTGGCCCATCACGTTGTGTAGTAGGGTGATCACAGCACGCTGATTCAGCCCGGAGACCTGCAGAGCGCTGCGGAAGGATGTTTATGCATTCTGTAAATGATTGCCCACTTCCCCGGACAGCAGGCCCGCATTCCTGACCTCTGACCGAATGGCCCCAGCAGCGTAGGACATGTGGTGATGAGAAAGGGATTCAGAATAAGCTGGCCTTTGGGGAAACCAGCATTTTATTTGAAATGAAACTAAAACATAAAACTTTATTAACAGTTTCCAAGAAATGTAAAAGGCAAATGTTTTTTTTGGTAGGTGATGTGTGTTTATGGTTGTCGGATATATTTTGTGGAATCCACACAAATTAAGGGAAATAGGAAAAGTAGTCTTTTAAAAAGTGCAACATTTAGCTTGAAAATATTGATAAAGTAAATAGAATTAATATTTTTTCCATCAACACTCATAAATAATGAATTTTAAAAATTGGGAAGATATACACCAAAATATTTAGTGTTTATTTCTGAATAATAATACAAATTTTTATTTCTAAAAAATAATGGTATATAGAGGTGGTAGGAGAAAGCTTGTGTATGAATGAGCATTTTTAAAAAAGAAATTAGCCCTGGCCAGTTTTGCTCAGTGGTTAGAGCAACAGCCCTCGGAAGGGTCTTGGGGTCTTGGGGTTCGATTTCCTGTCAAGGGCACCTACCTTGGTTGAAGGCTCGATCCCTAGCCCAGGTAGGGGCTCGTGCAGGAAGCAACCAATTGGTGTGTCTCTCTTGCATTGATGTTCCTCCCTCCCTCCCTCCCTCTCTTTCTGGAAAGCAATGGAAAAAAACATCTTTTGGTGAAGATTTAAAAAAATAAAAATTAAAAATGAGATTACTTTGGGGGTTGTCACTCATCAACATTTATAAGCTAAAATTTTGTGTAAGAACCTTCCTGCTAAGCTATGAACATGGCAAAAAATTGACCTTGAATTTACATGATTATGGATACATCAAGGACAAGTGATAGCCATAGTAAAATGAGGTACTAGCACCTAATTGTATCTTTCACATTTCATATATAGAGTAAATAACAATTATTCATGGCTGTATTTATAGGCCAGGCTCCTTTAAATATAGGCATTTATTTGAGTGACCAAGAATTTTGGTGGAGCATTTAATCAGCTAAAGCAATAATTTACTTTAAATATCCAGATCTGTGCTGCCCAAAAGAAATATAGTACTAGCCCATTGTGATTTTAAGTTTTTCTGTTAGATATTTCAGTTAGTCAACTTATCTAAAATATTATCACCCCACATAATGAGTATAAAAGTTACTAATGAGATACTTTACATCTTTTATATTAAGCCTTTGAACTCCAGCATGTATTTTACTACCCACATTTCACATGGTCAATGTCACATGTGGCCAGTGGCTGTGGATTTGGACAGTGCAATTCGAGTGTCCTCACATAGACACTTTGATTGGCTAAAACTTTGTAGATCCTGCTCAACAAAAGGGCTTTAAAATATTCATCAAGTATTTGGTCTTGGGTATATTTATGAAGCAGTGAGTAGTTGGCCACTTGTGATTTTAAATTTTGATGAGGATTAATTCATCAAGTGAATAATTATTTTAAAAACAAACACTTCTCCTTTTTGTGCTTTTCAATACTAAACATTTATGAAATGGATGCAAGGTAGTAGCAAAGACAGACGGAGCCCTCACAACATCTACACTCCGTTCTTTCCGCTGAAAACTTCTGCTCTACTCTCAAGCACTGTTCTTGGATGCAGAAGCAATATCACACTTGTTTAAAAATGCATATTCCAAGGTCCCCCGTGTCCCCATAAATTGAGATTCACTGTTGTGGGAAGGAGCACAGGAACCTGAATTTTTAATACATATATGATACACTTTGAGAAATACTTTCCAGGGACAGGCCTAAGTGCTCTCAGTTAATACTCACATCCTATTATCCTTGTAAATGAAAATCAACTCTTTATCTCTCCTTTAAAATATTAGTCTTTCCTTTCCCTGAGTAAGTAGGTCCCAGTTTATGTTTTGATATCTTGATACTTGAGAAGGCTTAATATTCTCCCCAAACTGAGTACAGTACTGCCTACAGTCTGGGAAACACAATTTCTGTGATCCTTGGCCTCACGACAGCCCCTGTCTGGGTGGGTTATCCTTGAGGGAGAAGTGACGGAGGGTCTCCCTTTCCAGCCCTGATCACTCTTTGGGCCTTTTAATTTGTACTGAAGAGCAGAAAATTTCTCTGGGCCTAAATTAGCTCTCTGGTGCTAAGTAAAATTAGTGGAGACACTTGAAAACTATATCCTAAAAAAATTTTGTGGTTATAGATAAGAATATTCAGGCATAGGCTTTCTCAGGGAAGAAAAGAGCTGGATTCTATACACTGAGAACAAGAACAGAACTTGTCACCCCTCTCTCCTAGTTGACTGTAAATTTCAAGCTATCCTTAAAGTTATGGGCCTAAATTATTTACTTAATCCCCAAATAGATAGACTTGCATATAGATAGAAGAAAACTTATTTTAAAACTGTAAAAGATTTTTAAGTTTACCTCTTTTTTTTTTGAGAGATATCAATGTTTTTTCTACCTACAATCATGAGTTTTTAATTAGGTGGTTTATATATATATTTTTTTATGGTCTCCTATTACATGGTAGTTTTACTTAGAAACTTTGCAGAGTAAGACTGTTAATTCACATCAACCACTCCTCTTCAGAACAAATATATATAAATATTATATTTGACTTTTTCTAGTAAAAGTACAGAGCCAGCTTGCTGTTGAATATGTAAAGAGATCTATAAAACATGGTCTGGAATTATCTAAATAGGAAGATAAAACCTATTTACATGAAATATTAACTAAACATGTATGCAAATACCAAGAAAGTAGTATAGGCAATTAGTGCTGTAATAATTGAGAAAAAAGTATTGATCACAAGAGGGAAAAAAATTTAACTGGATGGGGTTGAGTAATGTAAAGACCATTGGAACTTGGAGAAAGAGAGACTGGGCCTTAGACCAGCTGCAAAACAGAAGAGGCTGGGCTGTAGGACCCCTCTCATAAAGCAGAAAGTCATCTTTCAGCTTCTCAAGATGATACACCACCTCAATCTTGGACACATTCCTCGAAAATTAAGCTAGAGCTTTTCTTATTTACACACCCACAACTCCGTTCAAAAGAAACACTTTTATGCCTCAAGGGAAAGGCTTCTTGCACGATGGGATAGATTTTTATAGTCAGCGTTAACAGGGATTTAATAGCTATCTATTATTTCCTTCATTCACTCTTGAGGCTGTTTCCCTAAATTATGCATTATTTGGAATTATTTGTGAGGCATGGTCCCTAGTGTATACGAAATACACCCACCCATTATTTGTGAAATCTGAATCCGAAAGAGCATTTCATATCAAAGAGGTTCACGAAAAGCTATTGAGTAGAAAGTCTGTTTTGGGTCATTAAATGTCGCAGATGATACCCTCAATTTATTTTCTATATACATATCACAGTAGTTCTCTGACCAGAGGAATGCAGGGATCTTTTCTTTTCTGGGTATAGTTTCCTTCCCCTCTCTTTCTCCTTACACAGTCAATGACCCCATCCTCACTTTTGAAGTCAGCTTGGGTTCCTGCTACTGTTCTTACATCCCACAAATTCTGTTCACACCTTGGCCATGGTTGAACTTCCTCAGTGGGTAAGGTGAATGATCCTGGCTGGGAGAACCAGCCTACTGGTTCCTCTCCTTCAGTAAACCTCTTTCTTGCTCTCAGTCCTCTAGAGCGCCAAGTTCCACTCCTCAGTCACCTCAGAAAACTTCCTTTGATTCACCCTTGGTCTTTGTCTTAACTTCTCTTCCCACCCGACCAGAATCTTTTCCTTAAGTCAGCCTCTTACTCTTGAGGAACGCCAATCACCATTTCTATGAGAAAGTCCCGCAAATGTTGTGGTTGATTTATTATTGAACTTAGGGATATAACTTCTCTTTTGTTGGGGACTGCTTGAATAAGCAAAAGAGGAAAAACTTAAGATTTTTCTCCTCTCTCATGCTTTTCCTGGTGTTCTCTGTGTGCCTGGGGCGGGCGGGGGTGGGGGTGGTATGTGCATATGTATGTGTGTCTGTCCTCATCTGTCTGTCTCTTATATAGTTTACATACCATAAAATTTACCCTATAAAGTATACAATTCAGCGTTTTGAATATACTCAGAGTTGTGCAGTCACCACTAATTCCAGGACATTTTTATCACCTTCAAAAGAAATCCCATACCTATTAGTCATCACTTTGCATTTTCACCTCCCAAAGCAACCACTAATCTACTTTCTGACTCTGGATTTGCCTGTTCTGGACATTTCGTGTAAATGGAATCACATAGTGTGTTGTCTTTTGTGACTGGTTTCTTTCACTTAGTAAAATAATGTTGGCTTTAAAGACAACATAGTGTGTTGTCTTTTGTGACTGGTTTCTTTCACTTAGTAAAATAATGTTGGCTTTATTGGACATGCTTTTATTGATTTGGGGAGCGTGGGAACATATTGGTGTGAAAGTGAAACATTGATCAGTTGCCTCTCACACGCACCCCAACTGCGGATTGAACGGTCAACCTGGGTATGTGCCCTGATCAGTAATTGAACCCCGAGGCCTTTTGGTGTATGGGATGAAGCTCCAACCAGCTGAGCCACAGTGGTCAGGGCAGTGAAATGTTTTTAAGATTCATCCATGTTGTAGCATATATCAGTACCTCATTTCTCCTGCTCTTAGTGAAAAAGAACAGAGAAAGTTCTATGAGAGCTACCAACATCATAATACTGTGATTTTTATTTGGCAGTTGCCTGGGAACAGGTGGCAGGTCCATTGTAGGCATCTGAAGTACTGTAGACTTACGAACTTTTTCATTTACCCGGATATGGTCATCAAAAAGCCTACTGATGGGTGTTTGGTGTGTCATATGTTCCTATTTGTTGCCTTTATTAAATTCACTATACAGTTTAACTCCTTTGCCAATTTTCTACCAAAGTGGGCCTGTGAGCAGGTACCAACATAAGAAGATAAAAATAAAAAATATAATATATATACAGGGCATTTATAAAGTCCTATACACTTAAAAAATAAAACGTCATGATAAGAACAAACTGAAAATGTCACAAAGTAGGTTTTATATTAACAATCAATTCAGATATCTGCGGTTTTACTTAACCACCATCTTCAGTGGTACCCATTGAATTTAATTTTCTAATTTATAGAGAAAAATGATGCTGGGTAGATGTTAAGTAGTTTTTTAAAGTACATTTTGATTTTTGACACTAGCTTGATCAAAGATGATGATTTTGATTATTGAACTGTAATATTCATCAGTAGTTTGACGGGATCATATTAAATAGTAATCCGATGGGAGGTGTCTGAATAACAAGCATTTGGTCTGTGTCTGCTGATTGGCATCTCTGAAAGGAATCCTGCGTTCACAGTTATTTTTGGTTAGTCCTTTCTGGTTGTCGAGAACAGAGATTCACTTGAGTTATCTGAATAAAAAAAGATAAGTGTGCAGTGGGTAGGGAAGGAGAAGTGGAGGGTTATTATAGAGTTTCAGATGCACGAGACCCAGAAAACCCATTAGTGATTGAGAGGCTGCTGTAGGGCTGTGGGCATTCATCATCTTTCAGGTGGGTCGTGCACCTCATTGGAGCCCCCAGCAGAGTAATAGTACCCGCTTGCTAATAACTCAGCTCACACATGGCTTTGGTGTACTATAGTTCAAACTCTCTGTCCTGCCAATCTTTTTTTTCTCTTTTGACCTTATAGCTAAATGACTCAATATGCTAGTTTTCTCCAGTTCAGATTCCTGTGAGGTTGAGCATGGCGATTGGTGAGCATGGAGATGGGGCTCTGCTATGCCCAGATAATCCTTCATACCAGGTTAAGAACAATGTGGTATTTAAAAGTGATTATCTTTAGAGGAGGTATTCACAACGCTGGTGAAGAGCAGGAGGCCATATGTGTAAAACACACCAGCCCCATTCACCTACAGCTTTGAGGGCATTTGACTGGCAGTTGGAGGCTGTGGTTGGCATTTCTAATGCAGAATTATGGTGGAGGAAGGTACTTTATATTATTAGGACTTTGGGGGAAAGATTTTGGGGTATCTTGTGTGATCAAGGGAAGATAAACACAATCTGAAGAAAAGGCAAGGTGCAGACAGGACCCGTAACAACAGAAATTAAGTCTTTCCATCTCTCAGTTTCTTGCTTTTGTCTCTGCGCCTATAGGTTGTCTTCAGGTGACAGGAAATAGGGTTGCCATCTGCCCCATGACTTTGTTATCCATCAGTTCCCTCATTTTCTGGTTCCAGTGGGAAACATTGGGGGTGTTTGATAGGGAGGCTGTAATTTACTATGCTTTGGTTGGGGGCTGCTCCTGAACCAGTGGACAGTGGTGTGGGGTGTGCAGGATGGAAGAACCAGGCAGCTTTTCCTGGAACCACATGGAGCTGCACCTGGAAAGGGGGTGGGTCCTCGGCAGATGACAGTAACAATAAATTTTCACAACACATTTTCAGATGGATTGATGTTCTTGACTCAGACAAAACTATTTTATAAAATGGCAACGTGTGATGTTCATTGACTAATTGCTTCCTTTAAAAATAAAAGCAACCAATAATGCCCACCTTCCTTTAAGATCTTCAAAACACAAAGCTAACTAAGAGAAATAAACATTAGCATTTCAGTCTTTAGAATATGCCTCTAATAAGATGTTTCGTTTACACCTAAGTTATTAACTCATGAATTTGCTTGGCGACTTATGTGACTTGGAAACAGTCTATCCCATTTGTTCTTCTTGGGGGCCTCAAGGACCCAGCACCATTTAGAGTGTGACAGGTATCCTTTAATAGAGTGTCATTCCAAATTTTTTAGCAGTATGATGATGTAAGTACCATATTAGCATGTTCCTTACCCACATGTAATCTATTTTGGGGAAATACACTGTGTGTATAAAACAAGCAATAAATGTGACAGCATTACATAAAAGTGCAGTGATACTTCTCAAACACCGGAATCTTCGCCTTTTCATTCTCTGGTTGATAAACATGTCCATTTGCTACAGGTAGGTAACCTTTGAGGGAATTTGCTGAGCTCTGCATTTTTACATCTTTTCCTGTGAATTTTCAGAGCCCTGAGGTAATGATGTAATTGGATGATGGGTAATGTTATTGGGTGAGGCTGATAAAAATTTTGCCACACAGGTTTAAATTTCTGCAGACTCCTTAGATTTGTTGAACATGTATGTGAAATTGCTTTATTAGCCACATGATTGTGTCTGTAGGCATCTTAAGAAACAGATGGACTGGAGTCAGGGAGACGCCGTGCCATTTGCCAGGTCCCCAGGCCCTCCCTGCATTGCATGTTACCTGTAGGCCCTCTCCACTGTCTCCAGCCTGAGCCCACAGCTGCTCCATGGAGCCATCTTACCTGTGCGGTCCACACTGACCTTTTCAAGAACCTTATTTGGCCTTTGTTATTCTGTACCCTACTTCTTTGAGTCTTACTAGTTTCCTGTGTGTGCTCAAGGTGGGTGTATCTACATTTTCTCTAGCTGATTACTGAACTCTTTGAAGACAGTGACAATGAGCAATATTTCTTTCAGCATTCCCTACAGCAGCACCTCAGCTAAGCCTGAATTCAACTAGGTGCTTTTACATTGTACATTACAATGCCATGTGTTAGAAAAAAATCCAAACACTACAAAAGTGGACAGCGAATGTTTCCCCTTCTCTAAACCCATCCCCATCCCTAAAGATAATTCCTTTTAAAAGTTTGATAAATGTTTTTTGATATATTTTCTGTGTACATTATTGAAAACACTTATTTCCCCCTCCAATAATGAACAGAAGCAGGACCAATTGATTATTAGAACCTGGAGTTTAATCTTTCTTCCACCAGAGAGTATATACTTGTCTTGGATTTTCATTCTTGCAGTATCTGATCTCCCTACTACGATGTTAATTTTCAGAGATGCTTTTGTATGTTTGGGACATTGTAAGCCAGTACAAACCATTACACAGCAGTTGGGACATTCTCTACACTGTCTTTTCAGTTTGGCTTCCCCTGCCTCCTTTTGTGCTGCGTCTGCCCTTAGCGTTTACCCTTTTTGGTCAAAAGAGTGAGAGGTTTGTTTGTCTGCTGTTCCTTCTGGACCTTTTCTCTCCTCTTCCATGTTTCCTGGATCCTATAGATGCTTTTTGGGGAAGGAGGGGCATCTCTAAAGAGGCACCCACTCATAGGTTAGCCTGCACTTTTCCTGTGTGTCCTCTTTAGCCTTGAGTGAATGCCAGCAGTTGGCATTTGATAATATACAAGTTTATAAATGTGGCCACAGTTTTCCTCCTGGAATCCTGTTTTGTGACTTGAAGGACATAGGGTATTTGGTGAATGTGGTGGCCAACCATGACAGGGAATGGAATGCTGTAATTGTAGTTTATGGTTCTTAGAATACTTTCATTTCCCTACGACAGCTAGAAGCCATTCATCTGTCTCTCAGGCTAGGCTACAAACAGGCTAGAGTGCTGTTGTCATTTTAACTGATGTGTACTTTAAGCCTTTTCCTCTGTGGTTAACAGCAATAAAAACAATCTAGGAATTTCTTAAGTCTAAGGGGTCATTGCCATGTCGTTTAGCCAGTTTGGCCCTGTGGTCAGTTTTCACCTTTCTCTCTAGCCAGGCATATGGCTTTGACAGTTCTATGGCTAGATAGTCCCAAAGCTGTTTCATATACTGATTTTGGAGAAGTAAGTTGCAGACCAAGTCTGTTAGGCCTTTATATATCTCTACTGTAAAAAAACACTAAATTTTATACCTGGAACCAGTCGCTCTGCAGAGGATTAGTGTGCGCTACCAAGCGTCCACCCTGCACACACCATCCCTGGAATTGTCTCCAAGCATTTGAAGGAAGACCAGTGTTAGTAGGGATGCTTGTAAATAATGTAGAGGTATTCAAGACTGCCTTGAGAAATACAGGATAGAGGGAGGCAAGGTTGGAGGACACACCTGATACTAATTCGAAACCCAAAACTCGGGCACTGAATTAACAGGTGTGCTTGTGTGGCTTTCTTTGTGCATTTAATGAGCCATAATCTTTTTTTTTTTTAACTTCCTCACGTTTAGGGAGCCATTTTAATTGGCACATCCAACACCATTATTGTCTAAACTGAATTTTTGAAAGAGGGTAAAGGCTCTAATGCTTTAAAAACTGGAGGACTTCAGAGTAACTGTATTGATCTAATCTATAGCTGACCTAAGATTGTGAAAGAAAAAATTTTGAGCACACTATCAGTAAGAAATACAGTTTACACAGCAGACTAGTTCATACATACAATTATGTATGTGGGGTAGTTGTGTGTGTATCCACTTGCATTTAAATTTCAGAAAGTAGTGTTTACTTGTAGTATATGAGTTGCCCTGATATTTACATGCTAGTATCGATCCACAAGTTAGATTTTATAACTGATGGTGGAAAACCCTGTGGTAGCAGGTACATTTAAAAGTACTTGTAAGTAGTCTCTCTTTTTAAGCTTTGTGAATCATGATCATTAGAGTGAGGTGGTATGTGATTTTTTTTTTGTTTCATTCATTTATTAGTAAATGAAGGCATGCCATTTTACTGAGCACCTACTATGTGTCAGGCCCTGTGATTAGCGTTAGAAATGTGGAGATAGGGGATTAGGTGAAAACAAATCTGTGGTCAGCAGAAGAGATTTATCATTCTCACAGAAGAGAGACAGGCAGGCAGTGTTAGTAGATGGGATGGGATTTTAGGCCTAGCAAGTGGTGCTGTGAATGGCATGATGGGGCCTGGCTTTCTCAGGGAGGCACATGCAGCAGTGCAGAGAATTCAAGGTAGAACTATTAGGAGTGGACAAGGAGGGCCTTGAATGCCATACCAATGAATTTAGCTTTTATCTGTTACTTCAATATGTAAAATGGCAAACTGGGAGTCACCTTGGTTGAAACAGAGTGCCCCCATCCCTAGATTTCTACCCCCGGGAGTCCTGAAGCCCCTAGTGACTTCATCTGAGGACAACTGGTGTGGGTTCAGGGAATGATAGGATCTGACTTGTGTGTCTATGGGAGCCAGCTGGGGACACAGTGGAGCGTGCCTTAGAGAGGAGAATGGCTAGAGGGAAGGAGGCCCATGTTTGTCCTAAAGATACTGAGGCGGTGGCCAAGGGCTTCAGAGAGCCAGGATTTAAACTGTTGAACTTGAATTTAGGACTTGCTCTTCAGTGGGCTGTGGACAGTATGAGAAAGGCAGCAGGGGAGAGCGTGAGTTTGGTTTTGGTTTATGAAACCAAACTTTGGTTTATGCCAAGACTTTATTCTGGATGCCATAAACTTGGGGTAGATGAGAGTTGTGTGGGGTATTTTGGTCACAAATCTATAAGGCTCTGTCACGTGGCCTCCAGTTTTCAGGATTATACCACCTTAGCTTTTGTTCATATTAGTCTACATTTTCTCCAGCCTTTGGAAACTGTATGAGCCCGAGGCTCTCACAGCCTGTCTGTGTGCATGTCTGGAGGACCTCCCAAGGCCTGAGCACCAGGTGTGCCTAGTTTGGCTCAAGGCTGACGCTGAGATGGGAAGAATGACTTTAGAGGCTTGGCGTCCCAGAGTACACCCCTGCTCTGCTACTTCACTGCAAGTTAGTGGGCAAGTTACCTCCGTATGCTGAGGATTGTAATACCCACCTTGTCGGCTTGTTGTGAGAGCTTCAAGTAATGTGGAAGGTGGCTGGCTCATTGTGTACACACAGTCAACCTATGAGGTGTTACAACATTTTATTATGAAAATGAATCTGAAGACAGGGCTCTTCCCTCCTTCTACAAGGAGGCCTTCCACACTGAGAAATATTATATGAGTGCAAGGTGGGAAGATTAGAAGTCCATGTGGAAAAGCAAGACCCCTGTTCCGATGGCCTAAATATAGTGGTGGCCTGTGGTTTTGCTGTGGTGTTTAGAGGGCATTTGTGACCCCCCACACCTTTTCCTGGGAGGCAGGAAGAGCACTGGAAAATACTCTTATTTTTTTATTTTAAAGACTAATAGGTTCTTTGCATTTTCATCTTCTTTTACTGCATTTACCTCTTGTAGGTTTGTACTCATTGCACATTAAAATGATTATAACCCTAAACATTCATTGAGAGGATGATACAGGGATAAAGTATAATAAAAATATTTAAAATCTATTTTTGAAGTGGAGGTTGAGAAATTGATTTTTTCCCACTGCCAGTGGCCAAGAATGGTGGGAGAGAGAGGGGGAGATGAGAGTGGGAGACCTGTAATCCTTGGAGGCAGAAGAACGTGCTCAACATAGAAAATCCAAGTCAGATAGGCTGGTTGTACTGGAAGAGGTTGGTCCTTCTTGGGGGTTGTGTTGCTTTAGTCTTCTCTTCGTCTTTGTTGAAGCAGCTGTAGCTTGGTATTGGGATAATGAAGAAGTATTACTAGGTTTTCAGGGGGATTATTTATAATACTCAAAATTTATATATCACTTTCATCTTGGAGAAGATTATAAAAATAGTACTATTGTATTAAGAGCAGTCTTTGGTAGGGGCATTAGGCACATTTTACGGATTTCAGTCTGATATTTTCTGAATTGGGTTATTTGCCCCAGCCTGTCTGCTTTAGTGGTACTGTAAATCAGAGGCCCCTGTCTTCCAGGGTGAGAATTGAATGCCTCTGATGCCTGTCTTTGACCTGTCTTTCCTAACTCTCTTGGGAATTGCTGTCCTTCACATAAGTATTTGAATGGCCCTTTAATTCATCAAAGGAAAAAAATCTTGTACCTCTCCCTGTAATGACTCCATACTAGAGAATTATGAGTAACCTTTTGAGATACCTTGAATAAACTTACAAGATTAGAATGGTTGGAGAAACAGAAATTAGAACAACATTTTTTGTTTGTTCTAAGGAGTGACTACTCATTTGATGACTTCAGTGATGACTGAGCTTTTAGAACCTTTCCCAATAGAGCCAAACATTATTTATATTTAACAGAAAAAGCTGAGAGTAAAAAGTCAGATATTTCATAGTATTCTTTTTGTTTATGACTCTCAAGCATAAGAGAAGTGTGCCCAGTTTAAAAAGGGAGGCCTGTTGACCTGTATGGGAAAAGGGTCTGTTCTGGCTGGTGTGGTTCAGTTGGTTGGGCGTCGTCCCATGCACTGAGAGGTCGCTGGTTCAATTCCTGGTCAGGGCACATGCCAGGGTTGTAGGCTCAGTCCCCAGTGGGGGGCATGCAGGAGGCAGCCAATTGATGTTTCTCTCTCATCGAAGTTTCTCTCTCCCCCCAACCTTCTCAGTCTCTCAAATCAATCAAAACATTTTTTAAAAGGAAGTCAAACATTTATTTGTGTTAAATAGTACACTAAAAAGATAATGACAGTATGAGTTACCTTACAAAATATGGAGATATAAAATATATCCTAGATATGAGTGTTGGTAGGTTGTACAAACAACCTGAGAAAATTTTCTTGGACAAGGGGTATATTTTTATTTAAGGAGGTTGAAATTAAATAAGTGAAGGTATCCTAAGACCCCACCAAGTGACAGGAGTACCGAGTACCTGGGTACTTTATTTAACATGCCTACTATTTCATTGTTGTTCTGTTAGAGAAAAGCCAACAGATGGGCATTAAATCTAGCGAAAACTTTTTTTATGTCACAAAGCTTTTTTATGGCCTTTACAAAAGTGGTGTCAGATGGGGGCCATAGTCAACACTGTTACTGTCGTCGGGAGATCTGGGTGCCGCTGGGCTTGACTGGTTGAGACTTTAGAGAAATTACCTTGCCTCTCTCAGCCTCAACTTCCTTCTTTGAAAAACGAGGGGGTGGCTGGTTAAAAGGTCCCTTAGGCCTCTATTGTGTGTGGGCTCCTGGGGAGTTAGGCTGACTTCCTGTGGTTACCAAGGTGAGTTTGGCCTCCTTGCCCAGTGGTTTCTGTGTACACAGGGAGATGCAAACTGTGTGTGGTTATAGGGAAGATAGCAACCTTTGTCTTTCTCCAGGAAATAGTAAATGCCGGGTGACTGACTCAAGTCCTAGTCTCATGTTGATTTTTTTCTTGTTAACTTTTTATGTTTGATGAGTCAGAAATACTCTTGGAGAGTATTAACAAGACTTTGATTATAATCACTTCAAATTATAGGCGCCTTTCCTGTGTAATGATTTTTGCCATTTGCTTTTCTTCCTTAATCTTTAATAGGCAGACAAGAAGAATAGTGCTTTTAATCAGTAGGAACCTTAGTTCATTGCTTCCTGAACCTTTATTACCTTAAAATTATCCTTAACAGAAATCTAGGTATGTACCCACATTGACAGGATAGCAATATTCTTTAGCTAGGTGGGAAAGTCTAAATCTTTCAGGATAGCTGATGGAGTATCACAAAACCTTAGGATAAGAAAAACTTGCCTGTTTAATGTCAGCCAACGGCCTGCACATGCACACACATACACACATCCAAATTGTGTAAATATGGACATTCCTGCTTAACTATGATGTGTTGCTACTGACTGTTTCTAAACTCCACTTGATTACTTTTGTGTTTCACGGACTTGATCTCAAGCATGGTGACTAAAAATCAAGTTTTTGAACAATTTCATGAAGGTTGGCCTTGTAGAGATCATCCGGCCTGCCACTAGTGGTAACTCTGGTGGTAAATGGAAGTTTCTCTATAGCACTGTACCTGTGAGGCTTGGAGGCAAATTGGAGTCAATGACTAATTTATTAGGCCTTTGTTGTAAAAATGAGAGATGGCCTAGTTCCTGTAAAGTGTTTTTTTCTTTTTAAGGGTTGAATGGAGGGCTTCGAGGGTTCAGTGATTGGTAGATAGCCTACGAAAATGTTTTGTTTGAGCTTCAGTCATAGAACATAACACATGGCTGTAGATCTGATATTTCTTCCCATGCCCAGCAGTGCGTCCCTCTCGAGTCTGTACTGAAACTTTTAATTTTATTTTATATTTAATTGTGATTAAAAAGCATACAACATAAAATGTACCATCTTAAGCATGTTTAAGTGTACAGTTCAGTAGTGTTAGCTATATTCTCGTTGTTATGTAGGAGACTAAAACTTTTTCCTCTTGCAAAATTGAAACTCTATATCCATTTAACAACTCTCCAACCCCCACCCACCACCCAGCTCCTGGCAACCACCATTCTGCTTTTTGTTTCTATGAGTTTGACTGCTCTGGATATGTCATAGAAGTGGAAACATACAGGATCCATCTTTTGAGGACTAACTTATTTCATACTGTCCTTGCAATGACTTAGCACAGTGTCCTCAAGGTTCATCCATGTTGTACATTTGACAGATTTTTTTCTTTTTTTAAGGCTGATAATATTCTATTATATGGTATATACCACATTTTCTTTATCCATTCATTCTTCTAGCTCTTGGCTCTTATGAATGATACTTCAGTAAACATGGGTGTGCAAATATCTCTTTCATATCCTGCTTTCAGTTCTTTTGGATGTATACCCAAAAGTGGGATTGATGGCTCATATGTAATTCTATTTTTAATTTTTTGAGAAGCTCTCATACTGTTTTTACAGCAGTTGCATCATTTTTCATTCCCACCAACAATGCACAAGGGTTCCAATTTCTCCCCTTTACTACAGCTTTTATTATATTAAAATAAGGTATAGTGGAGAGAAGTCACCATCATGGTCACAATTCATGTGTTTCCTGGTAGATGGTAATTAAAAGGGTGATAGAAATCGTAATAAAAAGGTGTGTGGAAAGGTGGTTATAGGTGAGCATGGCAGGTTTTTGTAAAAAGTTTATTAGTTTTTCTCTGATCTTCATTCTCTACCTGTCATTAAAATTCCAGTTATAATGAATAAATCCATTTGTCAAATTTTTTTTAAAAAACTATATCTTTATTGATTTCAGAGAGAGGAAAAGAGAGGGAGAGAAAGAGATAGAAACATCAATGATGAGAGAGTCATTGATCGAGCCCGCAACCTGGGCATGTGCCCTGACCGGGAATCGAACCCTGATCGCCTGGGTCCTAGGTCGACACTCAATCGCTGAGCCACATCCAGCTGGGCTGTCAGATGTTTTTTTAAAAAAGCCTCATGAGTGAACTATTACCTAAACATCATAAGAATAATAAGAAAAGTCCAGTGCAGAAAACACGGAGAAAGTGTCTTTGTTTTTTGCTTTTGTTTGTGTTTTAAATCCTCACCTGAGGATATCGATTTTAGAGGGAGAGGAAGAGGGAGAAAGAGAAACATCGATGTTGCCTCCCTTATGCACCTCGACCAGAGATCAAACCCACAGTCTGAGTATGTGCCCTCACTGGGTATCAAACCTGCCACCCTTTGGTGTTTGGGACAGTGCTCCAGCCAACTGAACCACACTGGCCAGGGCTAGCTCTCATCTTATTGTGAAGGAGTAAGGTGTGGACTAGGGTGGGTTACATAGGGTGGAGTAGGTTCTGCAGTTCATCATATGGTGCCAACTCCCGCACAGAGCCTTTGCTGTGTTTTCAGGCTTCTGTTCAGTGTTCAGGCTTCTGAAATGGCTAAATCACTTTGGAATAACTGTTCCAAAGAGGACATTGGGCTATGGGGTGTGGACTGAAGGTTACATAAGACTTGCATCTACCCTAAAACAAATAATGGTATATTTCCAAGAGCATTATATTCGGAGTACCTTAGAGACTTTCTGTTTGGTTTTTAGGAAGAGAATTGGAGAAATGCAGGGACAGTTCAGGGTCACAAGGCCAGTCAGTGTCAAAAGCTGAGACTGGAGTCCACTTTTTACTTCTGAGTCTGTAACCGGTGCACTTTCCATTATTTTAATTAGGGAGATAAGACTGGAGCACTAGAAGAGATAAGCAATACTCTAAGGCAGGGCATGATAGGTGCCAGACGAGGGGGGGCTGACAGTGTACTGGTATAGGGTTTCTGAGAAGGAGCAGTCATCCCAGCTAGGATAATCTGGGAAACCTTCCTGGAAGAGAGAAGTTTGAGCTGGGCTTGAAAGATGAGTGTGCTTTAGACCAAGAGGATAGGGGAGCATCATGCGCAGAGGCATGGAGATAGGAAAGCCCAAGACAGGTAGTGGGGCACTGATCAGTTTGGCTGGAGCAGAGGCACAGGTAGGAGGCGGGAATGAGGACTGACTGTGATTGAGCATCTATCTTGTGTCAGGCACAGTGTTATATCATCCTGAGTGAGGGAATGACGTCCCAGCCATGCACTTGTATGAGGATGTCACTTCTCCCCATCCCATCTGTGTACTAGAGACCTGTCCTTCTTAGAGTAAAAGTCATTTACACTTTGATCTAGTGGGAAAGTTTCTGGTTTGAAATAGGGAAAAAAAGAAAAGAGAGAAGGACTGTCTGTTTCTGTAAAGAAGGTCTCAGAGGCAGTTGATAATATTTAATTCTTCGACAGTAAGTCTGGAGCCTGCCTCCCACTTAACAGCAGCTGGTGGGCCTTGGCGCTCCTGAGTGACCGGGCCGACCATGAATTATTCAGGGCCTGTGCCCAGTGAGTGGCTGCCTAGCAAAGTCCTGTGGGAAGGAGGCTGCGCTATCTCATTGAGAGATCGACAGGAGCTAAGGAGGAAGAGATGACTGCACTCTTAAAATATTTCACATTTTAACATGCCAGGGCTGCACATACAGTTCCGTAGCCCTGAAGCTGGGTAACTGGGACCTGGTTTTTAAAGAAGCTATCACTGACCTCATTTGTTCCATGCTACCACATCTTTGTATTTGCATGTTCTTGCCTGCGTGTGTGTGTCCTTTTTCCTCAACTAGGTTGAAAGTGCCTGCAGAGAATTCCTTTCTTATAATCTTGTGGGTCCCTAGAAGGGCTTGTGCTCCCATGTGGGCCTGAGAACATGTTGGATGGGTTGGCTTTTGCTCTCTGTAGACCAGGGTTTGTGGGGCCTGTATTTGGAAGATGAGGTTTGCATCCCCCCACCCCCTTCTTATCTGTCCTTTCCCCGCTGGGTGCCTGTGCAACCTCTGTTTCACCTTCTTTCATCACAGCCTGTCTATGTTAAACTCCTGGAAAAGGTAACATGGGTGGTAATACCTGAGGGCAGGGTCCAGAGGCCTATTTTACATGAAGAGCAGATTCGTATTCCCTTTTTCCCTATTTCTTTCCCATGAGCTGTGCTACCAGGAAGCAGCGTCTTCACTTTCCTGTCAGCCGCCTTGTAACACTGGCCCCCTGGATGGCTCTGAACACCCGTGTGTCAGCCCTTTTCCCCCATGTGGGGGGTGGGAAGCAGAACCAGGAATCCTGGGCAAGAGCAGGCCTGGCCCCAGCTGCATTCCTCAGCTGTCCTTTTCCTTTGAACCACTTTACTGTAGTGGAGGAACCCAGGCTTGGCTCTGTCTGGCTGGTGTTACATTCACAGGCATAGCAACACCTGTTTGCCAAAGGTGGTGCCTCCGGACTGGGGCATACTTTTGTCTACACAGGGAAGCTTTACATGTGTAGATAACAGACAAATAAGAATGCAGGGATAAGGATCGCCTGGGGTAGCAGACCGAAGAAGCTGCATTCCTTCCCCAGGACCTTGGGTGTGTGTTGTTGAGTGTGACTTGCCATTTTTCTCCTTCTCAGCAGAGATGGCAGGTGCTTTGTGTTTGGTTCTGCTGTGACCACTTGAAGAAGAAGCAGGAAAAAGACATGAATAGAAATTAGATTTGCCCTGGTGCTCCACAATCGGCCATACATCTAGATTATTTTGTGGGAGGTGTATGTATCTAGAGGAAGGGAGGGAGGAGAGAGGAAGAGGGAGAGGACCATTCATTCCAAGGAACACAGATAGCAGTTGCTGCAGGTGGAGAAATTTCTTTAGCCTTCCTTTTCATTTTTCTTCTAGTTGTTCTAAGTCCTGGAGTATCAAATTTAATAGCCCTACCGCAAATAAACATCGGCCTTTCAAAAACAGGCCTTTTATCACTCGTTTCATAGTGATTATTGTGTCCTTGCTTATATCTGAGGTGTTATTGCTTTTACATCTATAAAATATGGTTTTGAATATCCCTTTCTAAGTGCATAATGGGGTGAGTTAAAGAGGAGGGATTGGGGTTTGTGACTACTTCCCCTGTGGAGGACTGGTCCAGCCATTCCCAACTGCCCTTATCCACAAAAGTAAAGGGGTGACCTTTGGTTCCCAGCCTGGGATCAGTGATTTCATGTGAAACTTACAGCATCCTCCAGCTAGTAGCCTGGTAGCCTCCTGCGTGAAGAGATGGACAGAGATGGGTACAATTAGTTTTTGAAATTTCCTCTATGAGGAGTTTAAAGACTACTAATCATAGCTGCTAGGATAGTCCTAAGATCTGGAAATGGCAGTACAGAGCAGCAGAGAACTTGGCACAAATAGTTTATATGTGAAACCTTATTGTTTTTTGTCCCTTTCTGTTCCCACCACTTCTCTCCCAGTCCTTGGGTTGGTTTTTTAAGTCTTTGAATGTATACAAATCCCATCACATTTTAGCTTTTTGGCAATCCTCTTCCAGACATTTTCAATCTTGCTAATGTTTAGATGTTCAGGAAATGAACACTCCATAGTTTACCCTGTCAAACTTGCTGTAATGCAAGAGAAGCAGTCATCTCCCGCCCTTTAACCTCCCAGATTACATAAAGCCTCTTGGAACAAACAGAGGCTTAATTTCACCCCCTTAGTGTTCCCATTCACATGTTACATGCTAAATCATACAGAATCGTAGTGTACTGGTCCAAGAAGTATGAAAAAAGGAATCAAACTAAACCAAACGAGACCAAACTACCCATTCACAACAAGAGAACCCTCAGAGTAGCTACTTCTGTGTGAACTAGCAGAGAATGTGCCTGATCCTGAACCAAACTAAGTGGTTTGCGTGGAGGCTTGCTTGTGTTTTAGGTTTATCTTGATACCATTTATCAAGTTTAATGGTTTTTCTGAAAAGCTTAGAGACTATTAGTAAGCTGACATTATACTCTGATTTCATAGGAGAAATAGCACTGTACATGATGGGTCTGGGGTCCGGGTGTGGCTCTGCCACTCACTAGCTGTGGGACCCTGGGCAAGGCACTGTATGTCTGAGCCTAAGTTGCCATGTTCCTTGTCTGCAAAATGGACACAATACCTGCCTCACAGGATTAGTTACTTGAGAAAATGTGAGAGCATTTTGTAAGCTGCAAAGTACTGGAAAGATGTGATGTAGTTATGGCCATTCAGTTTATGTAGAGAGGGATGATAATTGGGACTACAACAATAGTTTCCAAGAGGGGGAAACCCAAATCACTACATTTAGAACCAGGACTATTTTATGGCCATAGATTCCAATCTGTTTGATTTATAGGGAAGGATTGCTAGCCCTAGGGGTGGTCAGACCCAGTTACTTAGTTTTTTGGTGCCACTCAGGAGTTGGGATGATCTTGAGTACCTGGCTCTGGACTTGGGTCTTTCCACCACAGCACAGAACTTGTAATTTGCGCTGTCTGCTCATAGCCACAGGGACTTCATTGTACCTTTTTGGCATTACATGGATGCCGGGTGCCTGTTACTCAGTCTTCAGTTGCTATGATCCCTTTGCTGACTTTGCCAGTCACGTGCCTGTCTTCCGTTATACCTTGGAATCTTCGTGCAACTTGAAGGCAGGCACAGCCACTTATAAGAGTTGGCCATGTGTTGATATTCCTGATGTGGGTGAGGGACAGTAGCTTTTTAGCTTAGAAAAGATTGAGAGGATATGCTGAAATTGCAGGGTCTGTTTCTAAAGAAAATTTAGTTGACTATTGAACATCTGAAAACCGTCTCATTCTCTTTAATGATTCTATTCATATACTCTGTGTTTCTGCCATAGGTGTCTTCGGGATTCTTCTTAGATCGGTATAAATAAAACTGTGGGTAGGACCCCTGACCTCTTGCTTTATTAAGTTAGAGTTGGGCCAACACCTTTAAATTTCTTCTTTCCTCCTCAGAGTCTGTTCTTTTCCTCCTACCTCTGAAGGTAAGTGTCCTGCTAAGGGTGACTGCTCTGCCCATATCTAGTCGAGCCATTTCCCCACTGGCCTTTTCCTACTTGGGCCAGCTTAGTGCTGAAACCTGTGCACAGAGGACGTGCTCAGCTGGACCCTTCCCCCGCCCCCCCTTCCCCTGGTGCTGGGCTCCTATTCACTAGTCCTCTCTTCCCCGCCTCTGCCGTCTTCTTCTCTGACTCCCTGTAACCGTGCTTCAGCTTTTATTTCCTTACTGACCTGATTCACACACTGGATCACTTTCCTCTGACTTCTAGTTCCTTGTGCTTGAGTAGCTCTCTCCTCTCTTAGGTTTTATTCTGTAACTTCTTTGGTATCTCCACTGCTGTTTCTTCTTCCTTCCAGTCTCTGGCCTTCCCCAGGGCTCTATGCTGTGCCTCAGTCCTCACTTCCTAGATTTAAGCCCACTGCAGTCACAACCCTCGCTCTGTGCATGGGACTGTGTCTTCAGCCTTGAGCTGTAGTTCTGCATCCTTGACTGCTTCTGGACGAGTCACCCCATGGTGTTGCAGGTAATTCAGATTCAGCCTGTGGAGAAGGAAACGTTCAGTCCTTTGTACCCCGGAGCCAACTCTAAGAGCCCAAGAGTCATCTTCAGCCCTTGCCTTTGAACCTACCATGTACAGTCTGTTACCAAAGTCCTATGGACTCTTCTATCAGTCCATTCCTTTTTGTTCCTGTTGTCACAGCCTAGACAACTTTGACCTAGACAACTGCAGGTACCACCTAAGGGACCCTACTGCCTTCAGGCTTTTTCCTTTTACCCATTCTAACCTAACACTGCCAGACCATTCATCCCTAGAACCCAGCCCAGCCCCCATCGCTTTGGCTCAAAAGTCTGCAAAGGTCTCCAGCCCAGACTTAGTTCCAAGCTTGCCTGTCATAGCTGACAGTCCCTTATGCTCCAGACAAATGGTAGCACTCATTGGAGCTGCTCCTGGGACAGTCTAGTTGGTGCCTTTACCTGTGCTACTTTCCTCCACAAGGAGGTATCTTCCCCCTCGTCCAAGCCTGTTGTTATCTACCAGCATTTCAAGGTCTGGTCAAATGCCGTCCCCTCCTGGAGCTGATCCTGCATATTTGTTCCATCCAATTTGGCCAGCAACTTTTTAGGGATTCAAAGCACTGGGCGGTGTGCCTTGCATGCAGTTGGTGTCCAGTAAATAGTGAATGGAATCAAGAATGAATGCCTCTGGCTGCCTTTACTGCCTCCCCACTACTGAGTTGGAGGTGGTTAGATGAACCATCCGGATTGTGCTCTCTCCTTCCCTGGTGCTATCATACCAAATGGATTCCCACTTCTCACCTCTGGCCCTTGAAGGGTTATAAACCCTCCCCAGCGTCAAAACCTGTCTTTCCAATACTCTGCCTGGCTGACAGTTTGTCCTAAGTCTGCTCTTTAAGATTGAGTGTGGCTACACTACTGGTCCCAGCCTCTACCTCGATCACATTGTAACCTGGCTCATTAGAAAGTTTATTTCACCTACTTCCTCATACCAGAGGGAGCTGAAAGGGAGTCTCTGAGAGTAGTGACTCATACTCTATTACTTAAGTGGCTTAAAGATTAAAAATAAAGGGTTGTAAATTGGCAAGAACTTTGCAGTCTTATTTTCTGTGCCTATAGCTGAACGTTTAGAGACTTACCATGTCATCACCAGTGTACTTAATAGTGAAGAGGGACCTGTTAAGGTCTGAGGAAATTCTCCATTCTACTCTTTGCAGCCTTGATGTGATTGGGGGGGGGGGGGGCAAGAAGAGGTCATTTTGAAGAATATACTTCTAATTTTGAATAGTATGATCACTTTTGAGGCATTTCACATCATCCCCTTAGTGACCTTGTAGAGGTAGGCATTAATTATCCCTGACAGTGAGGTTTAGAAAGAATCCAGGGTTTCTTCTAAGGTCATAGGTGATGAAGAGGCCTGGCCAGGTCAGGACTTAGAAACTCAGGTATTGGAAATCCTAGTCAAGTGTTTCTTCCAATACTTGCATTTTGCCGTCTTCCTGAGTTGCACTGGCAGCTAAAGGGCTTTAGAAAATGCTATACAGTGGTACCTCGGTTTCTTAATGTAATCTGTTCTGGAAGACCATTCGAGTTCTGAAACATAAACCGCGGGATCCACAGCTGACAGCCAGGCCTCAGGATCTTGCCCTCAGTGGAAGCCGTGCGACTTCTGAGACGTGTTAGAAAAACGAAGCATTTACTTCCCGGTTTTCGGTGCTCGTAAACCGAAATGTTCGTCAACGGAGACTTTCAAAAACCGAGGTACCACTGTGCATCTTGGATTATAAGAAAGGGCTTTACAAAGCTAGATTGACGCTGGGTGTGGATCGCAGCAGTGGGAGTTCAGAGTTCAGTTAGCTGGACTCTAGGTTTGTTTTATCTCTAGCCCTGGGCAGGATGCAGTTGCTTGAATTACAAATGCCCAGAGGACTAAAGTAAAGCAGGGGTGGAGGCCCTCCGTGACCACGTTGGTGCAGATTGGAATCCCTCAGGAATGACATTACCTTCTTCAGTTCAGTACAGATAGCTGCAGGGCTCCATGCGGGAAACACCAAATTAGTAATTAGTTGTCTGCCTATAGTTAGGAGGGGGGTGGGGGATGTACTGGGGTAGATTATTTTCCAAGAATGTATTTTGATTACTGTTATTTTCTATATAGAAGATTTTATTTCTGGTTGAGCTTGGTGGGAGCAACAGCTAGAGAAGAGAGTTTTAAAAATTTGAAGAATACCAAAGTTCAGAGACCTCGTTTTACAAATCAGAGTAGGATTTGAGGTACATTCCTCTCCTCGTTTTCCCCCATTGGTTCATAACCCCCTCCAGATCAGGGATCCTGGAGCTGTTTACCTGTGCACGGTCTCCCACAGTGCCTTTGTAAAGTCGGCGCTCCTAGAAACCTTGCACCAAATCACTATTACAGGGCCCGAGTTATCCCAGAAAACCTCTGGCTTTTTAGCATCTCGTGAACGCGACAGAAGTCTGCCGAGAAGTCTCTCCCGTGAGCCTGACTTCACCCCGGCCCCGTGGCTCAGCGGTGCCGAGCGCCTGTTCCCCGCGCTCGGCCGCCTGCCTGGGCCGCGGCCGCGTGGCTGCGCCCTCGCCGGGGGCACGCGCGCCCAGGTGCGCGGCCGCGTTATCTTCCCGACGCTGAATAGTGTATGAGCCGCCGGCCCGGGACCCGCGGGGCTCCTTTCCCTGCCGGCTGCCTCCTTTCAAGTGATAGTAATCGGAGACTTTTCCGTTACGTGAAGCGCTCAACAAAAGATTGTAATTTCAGCAGCTTTGTTTTAGGAAGGTACCACCGCGGCGGGCGCGCCCGGGGCCCGGCCGGGGTCGGCGGCCCGGGCGCAGGGGCGGCGGGCGGGTCGGGGCGCGGGCGCGGCCCCCGGCCGCCTCGTGGTACGGCCTGCGTTTCCTCTACAATGCTGTTATGCTAATCAGGTGACATCACCGCCCGGCGCACCGCGAGTGGCTCCTGATTAAATTACAAACCGGCGGCCGCCGCGGGCAGCCGGAGGAGGTGTGTGCGCCGCTCCCGCGAGCTCCCGGGCTCCGCGACCTGGCCAAGCCTAAGATTGGCCATATTTTAAAAAAATTTTAAGTAGGACTTGCGCCTTCCTCCCTCGATCTTCCCTCCCCACCTGGATAATTGATTTCAAGCTTGTAGCCAAGGGCCACAAAAGGAAGGAGAGCAACAAGGAATTAATGCCTGAGTGGTAATTACCGGCCGGGCTAAGGTGGACTCGCGTGCAGCCAGCTTCCTATCAGATCACCCTGCTGGACTTTCAGACCGGAATGGGGCTGGCCTAAGGTCCAGTCCTTTTCGCAGGGGCCGGGAGCCAAGCCTTGCGGAAGCCGCTGCTTGTTGGATGGGGGTAGGAGGGGGCCGGAGCGGGATCTCCACCGTGCTGCCCGCCTGGGCGTTCCTCGGGCCATAATGGAATTGCAGAGGACGTCCAGCATCTCTGGGCCGCTGTCGCCGGCGTACACGGGGCAGGTGCCTTACAACTACAACCAGCTGGAAGGGAGATTCAAGCAGCTACAAGGTAAGCCCTCCTCCCAAAGGCCGGCCTGCCGGGGGTTCGGAGGCTTTATTTATGCCATATGGTAGGTGACCCTAATCGAGACGGGCGGCCGGCCGCTCGGCCTGGCCCGGCCCCACAGCCTCTGGTTGGCTGCGAGCACCCTGGTCACCACTTAAAGGAGACAGTTTCTCACTCTACTTCAGGAAAGCCACCATTTGGAGTCCCCCTGGCTCTCCAGTATCCTTTTGGCTCTTTCGGTTGTCAGGTATCTGCTGCCCACTCACTGCACACACATTTTCTGTCCTAGATATCTTTGCATCTCAGTAGATCAGTGCTAATAGGCAAGTATTTGATTCTTGGTGGCTTCTGTCTCCCAGCCCCCAGCCTCTTACCTCTTGGAAGCCTAAAGGTGTAAAGTGCATTGCTCTGCACCCAGTCCTGTAGAACAATAGCAGAGGGGAGGAGGGAGTGGTCTTTTTGTTCCTAAGCCTGAGTAAATTATAGTTTTGATTCCGAAGCTTAATTTTAACTCTTTTGATGTATTGTGTTGGGGGAGAGCCTTCCCATCAATTTAGTAGGCTGTATAATTTATAATGAAAACCAGTTATTGTCATTTCAGCACTATAGGTTGGATTAGTTGGATCATTAGTATTTCTTGGAGTCTATATTAGTCTCAAATAATTGAATGAATCCAATATTTTACCACACATATTTTTTTGAAGAGCAGGGTCCTGTGCACAGCAGTGTGTGGGGCCACAGGCCTAAAGCCTGTGGCCAGGTTGGCCCCTGTGGCCTTTGGCTGTCCCTGCCCAGCCAGCAGGCCTGGCCCAGCAGTGTCTCAGAGTGTATATATGAAAAATAATTCATAACTCAAAACAGAACTCCTTCCAATTGAAAGCCTCTGAAATCAAGTAATAGGCCGGGAATGGCTGTAGTACCGTGAAAAAGTAACCTTCACAGACTGTGTATGTTTCTTATTTTAACTCTTTTCGGTGCCACAAATGTGGTTCCTGTGAGGAGGAGGAAGGAAGGAAGCAGCGCAGTCCTAGAATGTTTTCATTGGGAAGGGGGGAGGACATATTTCATTCATAGGTTTATTTGTCTTGTGAAACAGTTGACAGTAATGACACTTTTCTGGAAAACAAGAGACAGAGCAGGACGTGATTTTAAACATTTGCTAGGCTGTGCTGCATTCCTTGAGCAGTTAGCTGAAAGGAAGCTCCATTCCCTCCAGGGAATGGGTGTGTGCCTTTGGCTCATTCCTCTTGAGCTCTTAGAAGGTAAAATTTGCTTTTTTGGAAAATTTGGCGGGTCAGGGCTAGTGGCGGTAGCTTACAAGTAGTAAATAGAGGGAAAGGGAGTGTGTTCCTTGTATTCTGGGTCTATATTAGAAGCAACCCCCCAAGAGTTTCAGGTCTTGAGAGTTCAGACTGTAGCTCATAGAGGGGCCCCAGGCTCCCCACTTCATTGTGTCATACTCCAAGAAGGAGGCACCCAAGGGGAATCCTCCATCAGAAAACCAAGGAGAAAACAGAAGAAAGTGTGGGAGGAGTATACCCCCCAGGCCCATCTATAACAAAAGGCTGTTACCCTGAAAGGTTTGAAAATGGTTGTAAAACTGCTCACCGAGAAGGGCGGAGCTTACACACACAGGAAATGTCTTAAACTGTCTTCTCTGGACAAAGTAAAATGTAAATTAATTACCGTGTGTTCCTGAGATTTTACCTCACAACTGTTTCTCAAGGAAATCCCTTTGAAAGGGATGGGCTTCACCTTTTTATATGGTGACTTTGTGTGTGTGTCACCTTTGTCCCCTAATTTAGATTTAGTTCCAGATAACTTTCTTATTTCTAAATATTGTGGTTTAGGAGTTGCATAAGTTTAGTGTTGGTATTTCTGTAACAGAGAACCACCCATGTTGAGGAACTGAGAAAGGGTGGATTAACTTTCAAGTATGGTGGATCCCAGGAGAATTACAAACATTTGGGATCGTCCTTAGTATAAATTGGAACTCATTGCATTTTAAGCCATTTTAGGAGGATTTTTGATAAAAACTTTTTCTCATCTCTACCTCCCACCCCTAGTTTGCTATTTTGTTTAGTATTTGTCATTCTTCCAATCATCAACATCTTTGATAGCATATAGATTGTATCTGCTGATTTAATTTTACAAAGCTGCTTTTTTTTTTTCTACTCTTCTAAGTATAATCTTTCCTAGCACTTGCAATCTAATATTGGCAGACTGCTTTTCTGAATCTGTATTAATTTTTTTAAACTGCCTCCTGTATGAACTTATTCATTTAGCATCAATGTCTGAGAGTACTATGATTTCATGGGGGATACTTATGCATTTTTGCTGGTTTCAAATATTTTCACACTGGATCATAAAAATCTCAGGAGGGACCATGGGATGAGATTTGAGGTTCTAGCTAAAGGAAATATGGTGTTAAAATGAGTCTGGTCTATTTAGATAAAATAACTTCTAGAGATTTATGGGTAAGCAAATAAATGTGATCAAAACCTCAGTCATTTAAAGCATTGAGATGTTGCAAGTGTCTGTCATGCTAATAATGCTTTTGGCCGAGGAGAAGAGAGAGGACCTTCTACCTCTGGTGGCTTCAAACATTAACCACAAACACCCAACACAACCCACACCTCACAGACACACCCAATGCCTTTGCTTGCCTGAGCGCTGTCTGAAAATTTTCACCTGCAGAACTACCACCTTCCTCAGTTAGTTCATGTATCTGAAAAACTTGGATTCGTTGTTTTGTTTTTCTTTTTTAAATAAGAGAGAATACTGAGATACAGCAAAACTCAGCCTCGCATGTTTAGATGAATGTGTTTGTAGTAACACAGAGGTTCAGGATATATTTTCTCCCGTTTCATATCAGCCAGTTTAACTCCTTATAGGAAGATATTTCTGCTACTCTTCTACTCAGAAACTAATTTGTGCCTGTTGTGTAAATTAAATTCCAGACTACTAGTCCTGGCTGGGTGGCTCAGTTGGTTGGAACTTCGTCCCATATACCAGAAAGGTTGAGGGTTTGATCCCCAGTCAGGACATGTACCAGAGGCAGCTGATCCATGTTTCTCTCTCACATTGATGTTTCTCTCTCCCTCTCTCTTCCTTCCTCTCTCTAAAAAAAATTCAATGGAAATATATCTTCTGGTGTGAATTAACAACAAAAAAATTCCAGACTCCTGAGCTTGACGTTCAGGATCCTCCCCCAAACAGTCCCACCCCATGTACTGCCTACTCCAGCTCTTACATTCCTGATCAGATCTTCCAGGTAGGCAGGCTTGTGGCGCTTAACACCCTTCTCTGGGTTTTACCTTCATCATCTGCCTTCTGCCTTAAATGTCCCAGGCCCTTCCATTTTACATACAGAAATCCTTCCTACAACTTTTTAAGACTATGCTTACATTCCAGTTATTCCGTGAAGCTCCTTGTCTCCTCAGGTCGCATTGAGTGCTTACTGTGTGTCAGGCATGTCAGCGGGAGCTTTATACAAGGTGGGGCAAAAGTAGGTTTCTGGTTGTTTGTGTGGAAAATAATGCAATAATAATAAATAACACAATAATTAATAAATAATAATACAAGAGGAAACTGTTCCGTGTACTCAAAACTGGAAACCTGCTTTCGCCCCACCCTGTACATGGTTATCTTAATCTAGTTTTCATGACAAACCTATGAGGCTTTAAAGATGAGAGGATAGAAAGAATCAAATAACTTGTTCAGGGTCACAGGCAATGATGGGCTCAGGCTGCACATTGTTTTCTGTAGCTTTCTCTTCCTAGACTTCTACATATTAATATTAGTGTTTTATTTCGGGGGGGGGGAAGGGGGTGACATTGTGAAATGCCCACACTAACCTGAGTCCTCCTGCCTACCTTGCCCCAGAGCACTGATTCTATTGGCTCTGACAATGGAATTGTAATAAAGATAGGATCTAGTTTGAAAAGCATCAGAATGAACTTTTTGTGACGCTTTTTTTGCAGCCCGACCCTGGCATTTAACACCTGATATTTCTGGAGAAAGTGCTTTTTTCTCTTAGCTGTTCTGGCTCAACGAATTTATTCCACTCTCCAGAAAGAGTTACAGAGTCATCTGTCTTCATTGAGGCATAGAGAGATACTAAAGAGTTTTCGGCCATGGGAATATATTAGTACTCTCAAGTTTATTACATGCATCTCAGGGTTGCCTTGTTGAATTTCTTCATTTTTTTATTTTAATTTCTTAACTGTTAGGGGAAGATTTACTGGTTTTACACCTGTTTGTCATGAAGAAAATTTTAAGTTCTTAAATATAAAGTAATAGCCCTCAAATATTCCTCAGTGTGACAGTGAAGAGTTGGTAACAAATGATATTCCTGTTTTTGTTTGGGGGGGCAAGATTTATAAGAACATTTTTGGGTTTAATGAAAGCATAAAGATTGGCTTTTTGGTTTGGTTCCCTCCAATACTGTGGTACTATAGTCTTCTAAGTCCAGATAACTGGGATAAAGATGTCACCAATTAAAAACAAAAAACGACCCCTTTCACCAGTTTACCAGAATTTCAGCTCAGAAATTAGAAGTTCCTAACAGATTTGTGAACAGAAATCGTTTTTGAATGATGTAATAATAATTATTATTATTGTGTGTGGCACTTAATGTCTCACCTTGCTTAATTAACTAAATGAGAGTAAAGCATTCAGCATGGGATCTAGTACTTAGTAGATTCTAAGTAAATGTGCATTTCCTTAGCACTAATAATACTGTTGGGTAGATATTCTCTTTTGTAAAGAAACAGATTGGATTATGCTCAACCAGTATGTTTGAAGCTATCTCTCCAGAACCCAGGTTTTCTGACTCAGAATTTGTTGTTCCTCCTATAGGACAACCATGACACCCTTTACCCAGATATCATGAATTTATTCTGGTGGCATGGAAAATTAATGAGCTCAGAACTGCTCAGATTTCTGGACATGTGGTACTCTCAGGTTTTTGGTGGGCTAGGAACACTAATAGGCAAGGGAGCGTTGATTCTTTTAGTTTATTTCCAGTAGTTGACTGGGATAATCATTAAAGGACTCTCGGAGGCAGCTGCCAAAAAGAGGAAGGTGATAACACTCTCTGAGGAAAAACTGCCACTTTTTAAAAAAATTACAGTTGACGTACAATATGTATTAGTTTGAGGATACAACCCCATGATTAGACATTTATATAACAAGTGATCAATAAAGATAAATGATCGACAAGGATAAATCTGTTACCCATCTGATACCATACATAGTTATTACAATATTATTGACTATATTCTCTATGCTGTACTTTACATCCCCATAATTACTCTGTAACTTATCAGTTGGTACTTCTAAATCCCTTCCCTTTCGCATTCAGCCCCCAACCCCATTCCTCTCGGCATGCATCAGTCTGTTCTCTGTATCTATGAGTCTGTTTCTATTCTGCTTATTCATTATTTTGGGGTTTTTTAGATTCAACATGTAAGTGAAATTGTCTGGCATTTGTCTTATTTCACTTAGCATAATATTCTCTAGGTCCATCTGAGCTTTTGTAGATGGCAAGATACCTTTTTTTTTTTCGCCTTAGGAAAGAAAGCTTTTTAAAAAAAATTTTTTTAATTAGGTTGAATCATACACTCCATTGTGTATACATGCACCACTTCTTTATCCAGTCATCTATTGATGGACACTTAGGTGGCTTCCATATCTTGGCTATTGCAAATAATTCTGCTGTAAACATATGGATGTATATGTCTTTACAATTTAGTGTAAGCTACCAGTTTTCTTCGAGTAGTGAAATAATGCGACTCTAAATGTCCTGACTGCTCGCCTGGCCAGTATGCGCAGTGGTTGAGCGTTGACCCATGCACCAAGAGGTTGCAGGTTGATTCCCTGTCAGGGCACATGCCTGGGTTGTGGGCTCGATTCCTGATGTGGGGTGTGTAGGAGGCAGCTGATTGATGTTGATGTTTCTGTCTCTCCCTCTCTGTCTTTAAAATCAATGAAAACGTATTTTAAAAAAATAAATAAATGTCCTGACCACTGAGGAAGCTTTCTAGAGAGAGTGTTATCTCTATTTTAGTCTCTTTCTGTGGTTTCCTAAAGCTAGACCCTGATAAGAGCTCTCCTCCCTCCCAGAACTTGGGATTTGACTCCCACCAACCTTCCTGTCTCCAGCTCCTACTACTCTACTCGACGGTACTCATGATTTCTAAACCAACCCTGCCTTTCCCACCCTGGAGCACGTGCTTTCCTGGTTTCTTTCATAGGGAATTATTTCTTGTGTAAGGACCATTCTTTTGAGCTTTAGTTCAGATGCCATGTCATTCTAAGTATTTCCAGAGGGAAGGGAGGTCAGAATCCCTGCTTGGATTCCCTTCCTTTAAGGTTTAAGCACTCGGTCATTCTGTGATTTTCACAAACTGGTTTTGGTGGTAGTTTGAGTATTTGCCTCTGTTTTCCTTACATTTCACAAAGTCTGGGAGCAGAAAGACAAAAGTCTGACATAACCCCTTACTTACACGTAGCAGTCACTAAGCCTTTCTTAGAGAGTAAATAAATGAAGTTAATAAATATGGGCTACTTTATTGCAGTGGTTCTCCAAATGACGTCCTCAGGTCCACAGCATTAGCATAACCTGGGAACTTGCTAGAAGGATAAATTCTCAGGCCCTACTTCTGACCTTCTGAGTCAGAAACTCTGGAGTGGGACCCAGCAATAGGTATTTTAACTCGTCCACCTGGTGACTGTGGTGCACACTAAAGTTTTACCATTTGTATGATCTTTGTAATTGATGGGGTGGGGTGGGGTGGCTATGGGTGGGAGAGAGATGGGGAGGAACAGACTGCATATATTGCTTCCAAATAGGAGCATATATCTGATTTTTCACTGAAGAATGAAGTCTTGTGAAAAAGTATGTTGTAGAACAAAATTGTGTAATACTAAAAGAGGCATTTAACTAATTAGGAATGGGCTCTATCTTGGTAAATCAGTGGGGCCATTTAATTTAACATCTGTACACTAAGTTACCACGTTATCTGCCAAATGGAGGTCAATTGTCTACCCCAGTTCCCTTACCAAGTTGGGATGTAAGTTTAGAAAAAAATAAAGATAATAATATGTGTGGGTCTGAGGACAGTTCAATAAGGCATCTAGTTTAATTCCATTTAGATTCTTAATTTAAAAATCTGTTGGATTTAGCCTTAAAAACAGAAATTCCAGCAACTTGGCCTCTGGAAGGGAGGCAGTTGGCACCTGGCTGTGGCCCTGTCTTGGCTATCTGAAGATCTGGGCAACTGTCCTCTTCTGAATACCTGTCAGGTTTACCTTCCAGGGTTGTATTGAACAGCAGATGCCATAATCTCTATGAGGTTTCCTTGAAAACGTCCATGTACTATTAAAAATATAAACTAGAGTTATTGTTTCCATAATCTTTTTTTTTTTTAGAAGAAAACTTCTACATACGCATGAACTCTGAGAACTCCAGTCTTGTACAGCAGTTTAAATATGGGCTTCAGGGTTTGTTTTCCTCTCTTCTGGAGAATGAAGTGAACAGTGACAGAGCTTCACACTGTTTACAATTAATGGTAGATTCACAGCTATACATCTGTTCATACTGGAATTACATTCGTGCACTATCAAAATAAGCCAGGCAGATCTCAGCCACTTTTAGATATTGGTACCTTTTCTCCTCTTTCCTGACAAATTTCTATCAACTCTTAGGCCCTGGCTATGAAATACTGATGATGGGGGAAATAAATAATAGGGACATGGTAAGCAATTTTTAACTTCATCATTCTTTGCTAGATTGGCTTAATTCTAAATTTGGCCATTGTTAAACCATTTCATGGGTGCAAAGGGCTTGCCATTTAAGTGCTCAGTAGATGGTCACTAATCTAGGCTACTTTAGAGCAACAAGAATTCTAAGAAGTAAAATAAAACTGACTTTTAAAAGAGAGGGCTTGCATTTTTGTTTAGTCTGTTTGTTTATTAACAAGTATTTATTGATTACCTTCTTGATGAGCACCTGTCCCCTGGTTAGAAAGTGTTTCAGCTATGCTGTAGATGCTGGCTGAGCTGACCCATTAGTAGAATGCAAGTGGAGAAATAAACTTATTCCAGGTGAGGGACCCAGGCAGGGGAATTTGAGCAGGCTCAGGGCAGCCAGTTTAGCGTGCAGAGAAAGCAAGGGCTGGTCAGAGGGGGTTCTAGAAGGATAATTGACAAAGGCCAGTGGATACATGGTCCTCTAAATCAGGTTAAGGAATTCGGAAGTAAGTCAGGCAGTGGGAAGCTACTGAAGGATTTTAAATAGGAGAGTGCCTTGTTCTGACTTTAAAAAAAAAAAAAAAAAAAAAAAAGGATGGTCTGACCCCTGAGTATGATTGTTTTAGAGGGTAGTGGTCAAGTGAGGAGGCAGGAGACCAGTTAAGAGGCTGTTGGCATTGGCGGGGTGAGAAACTTAGAAACATCACAGCCTCCTTGAATTTTGGACTGCAAAGTACTTAAAGAACCTTGTTACTCAGTGTGGTCTGTAGAGGGCCTGCAGTTTGTTAGAAATGCAGTGTCTCAGGCCCACCCCAGCCTACTGAGTCAGAACTTCATTTTAACAGGCTCCCCAAGTGGTTTGTGTGCACATTCAGGTTTAAGAGGAAATAATCTCTACTTGCTCCTTTGTGCAGAGAAGGAAATAGTCCCAGGAAGGTTATGACCATCTGAGGTTTAAGTTTATATATTTTATATAAAGTCCACATTAAAAGTAGTTTTGTGGGGGTTTTTTTCTTTCTTAAGTAAACTGGATCATTTTAACTAACTATAAAAATAATCTTGTATCCAAATGTATAGAATTTAATTAAAGAAAGGTTCTTATTGCCCTAGGAGATTACAGGGCTTTAAAGTATGGTTGGTTAATTCCTAGTTTTGTAAGTCTTTGTAGAATTTGGCTGGGATTTTCCTACTTGCTAATCCTGCAGTTCTAGAAATTTGTGAGGTTAAAAAAACAGTTTCTTTTCATTTACCATTTTGGTATTAATGGAGAAGTACAAAAATACTCTGGGCCAGTTTTCTCTAAATTCTTCCAGAATGTCACCATGGTGTCCTGGGAAGTGGAGGCTTATTAAGTCCATACCTGCTTTATGACTTCAACTTTTTATACACTTTCAAACTTTTTTTTTTTTTTTAAAGTAGAAATACCTCCCTCTTTCCCCACGCTCCATCTTAGTAAATTGATGCTATGTTAAATGGATGTTGCTGTTCTTGGAGTTGGTTAGACTTTAGCCCAGTTTCACATACTGTATATAAAATTTACCTAGCGCTGCCTTCAGGCCTTGGTGTTAAAGGTGGATTTGAAAAACACTAAATATCTGTTCCGTAATATAAGTGCTCATTTCCTGTGAGTCTGCAGGTGAAGCTTTAAAATGACTGAGTATTGATTAGTTGGCGAGAAAAGGCACCTGTTGAAACTTGTGGGCTGGAGGTTTTTGCCCCTTAAAAGAAGAAGGAAGAGGGGTGGGAAGATAAGTGGCTTCTGTTCCTGACTGGCACCACTCCAGAACCCTCCCAACAGAGGAGCACAGGCAGTGAAAGCTGTAGTAGTCAGGAAGTGGCTCAGATGATATTCTTTCAAAAGAAGGGCTGAAGGTCATTAATGGACAAAGTTAAATTTTTAGCTCTCCTTTTTATTATTCCAAAATTCTTTTTACATATTTATTATTTCACAGCCATACTATGACACCTTCCAAAGAAATAAAAATGAAATAGTTTATAAGATCCTGCAGTCCTAGCAAATTTTACCTTTCCAGTAGTTCCTGTCTGTGTGCATATACAACTTAACACTATTGTAATTATTGTATAGATTCAGTTTTGTCTTGCCATCCTGTTTCTGTTATTTACTTAACATTATATCATAAACTTTTTGTACGTGGTTATTTCTATGCCTTGTGCCAAATATTGCCAAATTGCTTTCCAAATCGGGGCAGTTTATTTACTAATCTGAGCCTGTTTCCTCATCTAGGGGATAAGGGTAATACAAATTCTATGTCATAAGATAATTTTAAGAATTAGTGAGATTATTCACAGAAACTGTGTTTGGGCACAGTACCTGGTACATAGTAGTGGGCCCGCAATAATCAATGACAACCATTATTACTATAGGTCCTGGTAAAACAAGGCCCAGGACTGGCAGGTGTTTTGAACTTGAGTTGAGTGTCTCAACCCCACCTCCACCCCTGAAGCCTGCTCTGGGTGTGGTTTCCTTTAGCATGTTAGAAGAGTGTTTAGTTTGCCTGAATATGCACCCAACTGAAACACCGTTTTTTATATTTCTCTTTAGAAAGTACACGGGGCTGACGGCAGTCACTTGAGTCTGTGACTTGTGAAGTAGGTTGAAGGTCACAGTGGTGGGGCCTCTTCCAAGTTCATAAAAAGCATGTGGAGCAGTTACTGCTGAAGCCAGAGCATCCAGTTCTTTGTCAGAGAGAACTACTATAGCCAAATTAATATTGACTGCCCTCCATAGATTGTTGAATGCCTCTACTGTGTTTGCTTTTGAAAGGCCTTTCTTAGCCTTTCTCTCTCCCCCAACCTTGTTTTCAAGGGCACAGGGCCTTTAACTAGCAAATCCAGTAATCACAGTAGCATGGAGACACAGGCCAGCCTACATCTGGTTTCACAAAGGCTTTGTGAAAGATCAGGCCTTAAAGTCCCTTTTTAATGCTGAAATGATGTAAGGGGAAAGTTAATTTGAGGATCACTGAGGCACACTTTATTCATGAAGAATGGTGAGCAAAACATAAAAAGTCTGGAGGCTCTGCTCTTCTCTGGTAGCAAGGAAATTACGTGGGCTGTGTTATTATTTGGGAGAATTTTGTCAACCCCCCACTGAGAGTGCAGTTGTGATGGAATTTTGGAGTGACATCTCTCGGTTTAAGCACTGACTATCTGCAGGAGTGAGTGAGTGAGTGAGTGAGTGTGTGTGTGTGTGTGTGTGTATTTTGCCTGAAATCCGTATATAAACCACAGACATCATTTTGGTGACACTGACATGTAAATGGTGGTTATCTCTTGGAATGTGGCCTTAGCATTTTGAATTAAATGTGGGTTTTTTGGTGTGTTTTTTTTTTTTTTTAAGATAAATGTTAAAAGTGTACTTTGAAGTGTAAAGTATATGGAGCCTGAAAGTCAGCTTCAGCTATTTGACTGTTAAGTGACAATGAGTTTCTGTAGATTACTAACCTGAATGTATGGTAGTTGAGTGATGGATGGTGCCCTGATTTCTATTGAAGGAGATGTTTATTCCTACAGAGATTTAAACGACCTGCTGTTGTAAAAAATCAGCCTTGCTGTGGCAGAGGGAGATTATGCATTATCTGCGGACTGTCAAGCAGATGCAGTCCCAGCTGCACTGTCTGTGGTGGAGAGTGGGTGGGGTGGCTAGGGGAGCCAAGGAGGCAAGTGCTCAGAGCCCTGCAGCCAAGGTGTGGTGAGGAAGGCTGCAGAGGGCTGTCCAGGCTGTGTTCAGTGTTAGGACATTTTATCTCTCACTTCAGAAACACAAGGGTGGTAGAAAGCACATGGGCTGTGGAAGTCACATAAGCCAGCATTCAATTTCTGGCTCCCGTGAATTCCATTGTTTCATCTGTTAAAAACTGGGAAGAAAAATCTGTAAAAACCTTGGGGTGGTTGTGAAGCTTAAATTAGAACTTTGTTTTAGTAGGTGACCAGCTAATCCTGGTTTGCCAGAGACTTTCTCATTGTTAGCACCAGTTGTTCTGTGTCGAGGGAATCTCCCCCAAGTCCCAGACAAGCCGGGCAGTGGGTTGCCCTAATTATATATGAAAGTACCTATTACTCTGTATGGAGGATAATGTCTGTGTGCTTTTTCATCCCTGTATTCCTTCCTAGTGCTTGGCACATAAATAAATGTTTCATAACTAGAGAAATGAATGAATGAGTAGAAGAATGAAGGCACTACTACATATATAGTTGTTCTAAAGTGAGTTTAGTCGTTCCTTCTCCCTGGTGCCTCTACTCCCCTGAGAAAAGAGATGGCCTCATCAGGCGCATAATGATGTTTTGAATGAAAGAATGAATCACACGGTAATGATTTTGGCTCTATGATGTGGCTAAGCTATAACTTCAGGTGGGGCTTATCTGGGTTTGTCTACTTTTTTGGTAAAATGAAATTTGATAGGACCCTAGGAACCTCCCTCATATGGTCCCTGATCTCTGCAGGATGCTGGGGAATTTACTTTGGTTGGTGGGGAGAAGACAGGACTAAAGTACTTGGAGAAATAGAAGCAGTTTCCTAGAAATTAGACATCGGGTTGTCTCTTCTATTTTTTTTTCTCTTTTGAATGGGGTAGGCATTCCCATCCTGGTCTAAGAGTAGTTGGACCAAGAGAAAGTTTGTTATGTAATGTAATGTAGTCACATAGCAAAAGAGGTAAAAGTGTAACCCGTGAGACAAATACATTCTTCTAGGTGTGGCAGCCATTCAGAGTTTTATATTGTGTGACTGTGAAATGAGTGGCTTTTCTGGCTGCCAATATGCCTTCGCTCACTGTGATACTGCATGAGTAATGCTCTTCTAGAAGCCAGGCAGTTAATAGGGCTCTTAGCATATAGAGGCAGGGCCTCAGAGATTTAGGAACCGGATCAGTGTGCAAGCTCTGCCTTTTAAACTATAGGAATATCCGCAACAAAAGTAATTTTTGCCCAAGAACTGCTTCCCAGCCTTCCTTCAGTGCCTCCCACTTCCCCCGCCCCCCTTTAAAAAAAATCTTTGGTTTTCTTCAGCAAATATATATGATTTCAATTTTGAGATGGGAGGTTATTTTTTACTTGAAACACAAGGAAGCAATTTTTAAAAGTCATACTCATTCAGCAGTGGGGTTGAGTATAGCCAAGCTTGGCTAGGAATTCTTGGCCACAGAACCACATACTGCAGTCTTTTATCAGGGTAGTAAATTCAGATGGCTATGGGGGAAGGGAGAGGGCTGGAGTTGAGGGAGGGGCAGGAGAGCAGTGACCTGCTGGGTGGGGCTCTGGAGTGGCTGCCTTTGTGAGTGTTTGCCACCAGTGGGCTGGGCGGGCCAGGTCCTCAGCTCAGCCATTGTTGTCATGTAGTGATGCTGAGTTGACCTTCCTTACCTCATTTTCCTCTGAGCTCATGGTTGTCTGCAATCATAAATTATGTCATGGGTCCCCACTCCCTCTTTGATAAGATCAGCTCTGCTGCTCAGAGTTTTCTGGGAGAGGAAAATGAGGCACAGGTCACTGCGATTCAGCGGTTGATTTAGAATCTTCTTTCTGTTCCCTGTTCCCCAGTAGGAATTCACATTGTAATTTCTTTGCTAGGTTCCAGCCTGCATTAAGAACTAACCAACAAAACTATTGAAGTAGGAGACCTGGTCATTAGAATAGCTGTTGGTGTTACTCAAGCCCCGTTGAGTATTCTGCTTAAGGAGGCCTCTTTTCTAGGCTTTGGGGTAAAATTTCTATCCCTGACAAACAAGTGGAGAGACAGGAAAATATACAGTCTTGAATGGGTGAATATAAGGAGGGGGGAGTGTTATACACCTGCAAAATGGAGACCACCTGCCCTCCCTACTCAGGGGTTGCTGTGAGACTCAATTACATAATGTGTGTGAATTCCCCGTGAAAAATACGAATTCATAATCAAATCTAAGAAATTTGAGGGTGGGGAAAAATGGTGAGGCCATCTTGTTCTCAGGTCCACTCACTTGGTCTGGTGTCCACTGGTGAAGGAAACAGAGACCTTTTCAGCAGTAATGGCCAGCATTTGCTGAATGCTTATGTACCCGGCTCTGTGCCATTTATGCTGTGCATTACCTCACTGCACGCTCAGAAGAATGCTAGAGATAGGCACAGCGTTATCTCTGTTTACAGATGAGGAAACCAAGGCTTGGAGAGATGAAGTAACTTGCTCAGTGTCTTACAGCTCGTCGGCTGAGTGTTCACAGAGCCCACTCCACACTGCTTCTCCAGAGATAGTTATCTTCCTGGGAGGATCTGGGTGTGGCTGGGTGTGGAGGGAGCAGTTGGACCACGTCTAGAAGCAGCCTACGCATTTTCTTGAGTCTGCTTTGAAGCAGCTTCCTCAGCGCCAGCTCCTCAGAAAGCATTGACCATCTTTATGATGTGGTTTCCTTCCTCCTGTCTCTGGAGGTCAGCTCTTCTCCCCCAGAGTCAGAAAGCTCATTAGTTGCTGTTCTGGAGCCGCTTGGTCCCGCCCTGTGCTCAGGACGGGGCATGCTGTGTCACCACGTGGTAAGCCAGTGGTGCTGTGAAGGCCTGATCAGTGCAGTCTGGCTTGGAACCAGAGGTCATGCCCTTTCTACCACATTGCTCACGAGTCCACTGACTGCTGTCATGTAGAAGTTCAACCACAGGCAGCTTCTGCACTGATCGTGACTTTACAAGGAATGGTTTTGTGGGCTTTCTGGCATGAGGCAAATGTGAACCAGGTACCTTCACATACATATTAGTTATCCTTTCAGCAGCCCTGTGAGGTAGATGATGTCACACCTGCTCTGTGGATTGAGGAATCTGTGGATCAGAAAGGTGAAATGAGGTGGCTTAACCAGCAAGTGACAAAATGGGTGACTGCGAAATTCTGCAGCAAGAAGGGGCTATTTTCAACATTTGAACGTAAAGTGTGTGCTTTTTCCCCGCAGGTAGAGGCAAATAGCAGGGCACAGTGTACATGTCTGTCAGCACATGGGTAGATTGTATGGATTTAAGTTTCATTTTAAATTTTGCTTAAGATGTGTATTTAATCATTCTTATTAGGGATTCGGCCAAAGTCACAGTCGTTTAAACAAAGTGTGACACTTAACCTGGCAACTAATTGAATACACAGCTTACAAATTGAATGCTCACTCATCAGGTTTCTCAGGCATCACTTGGTGATAAAACTGTTTCTATTGATGAGTAAATCGTTCCATTAAAATCAACAGCCTGGCCTTGGCAGAGTGGCTCAGTTGGTTGGAGTGCTGTTCCGTGTACCAAAAGGTTGGGGGTTCGATTTTTGGTCAGGTCACATACCTAGGTTGGGGGTTCTATCCCTGGTCGGGGCACATATGGGAGGCAACTAATCAGTGTTTCTCTTTCACATCGATGTTTCTCTCTGTCTCTCGCTCTCTCCCTTCCTCTCTCTCTGAAATCAATAAAAACATATCCTCGGGTGAGGATTAAAAATCAACAACAACAAAAGCCCTAATGTAGTCTGCTAATTTGCTTATCATTGGTAGTGCAAGGGCATAACGTTATGGGGATGGGTGACACACCTGCGTACCTTGAAGGACAGAGCTGTTTGGTAAATGCAGTTAGAATATTGGGACGTTGAGCCAGGTAGCAGTCGAAATTCAGGTGATACTGAGCCTTAGTGTATCAGGATCTCTTTGCACATAGCTATAGGCAAGCATATAGGTAGACCCACTGCTAGTCTGTGAGGGCTCTGGATTTTGTTACAGATGAAATACCTTCAGCCAAAGATCTCTCGTGTTGCGAAGATGGTGGTGACTCAGTGGTGGCCAGGCTGTGACAACTCAGCTTCATAGTGTTCATGCACTCATTTGAATCTGTCCACAAACCTCTGAACCAAGAGGAGAGGGGAAATGTGTTTACATACATTTGGAAAGCCGGGTCCCAACATGCCCCTGCTTAGGCAGTCATGAAAATCTTAGGCTTTTTTTCTTTGTCTTGAGTGAGACAAGAATTAACCTGTAGCACAAAAGAAACATTTTTGGATGGGTGTATAGAGCAGCTCCCAGAACCTGGTTCAGCTTAGGTTATGGCAGCAGAGTTAGAGGGAGAGGTGGGTGATGGTGATATTCCCTTTCTGCTGCTGCCTTCCTCAATTAATGACTGAAAGCTAGAACACTGATTGGTGGGAGGTGTGCCTAGGCCCAGGAAGATAGCTGTTGGCTCTAGTTGTTGCTTCAATTTTTTTACTTCAGTGGTAGAAGTTATCTAGAATTTGTCCTCAGAATTCAGCTGGCAAAACTTGGAAGCTAGTTGCTTATCGTGTGCTCTCAATGCTGTGTTGCAGAGTGGCTGTTGGACTAGAGTAGCCTGTGCCTCCTAAATAATGAAGAATAAGTGTTAGGGATGAAGGAAGGCAGGATAAGTTTTTAGAACACGTTTATAGCTCCAAGATCACTGAAGGAACCCTTAAATCCACCCAACAAGCAAGTGAGGGTGGCGGTGGTGAGCATACTACAGTGCTAAGGACACTGAAACAGAGGTGTGAAAGAGACGACCAGGGCATCAGATTACATTCTAAAAGAGAATAGTAGAAAGCGGCAGGTGTACTAAGACATGCAAATAATATCACTTGGTTGTGGGATGAGAGAGGCTTTTGGAGTTGATGTTTGAGCTATAACTTTGACTAGGATTAGG